>NC_073393.1:235000-490000 GCF_028641065.1 Leucoraja erinaceus | reverse complement strand
AACGTGTCTTGATAGTTTGAACACACTAATATAGAGGTACTAATCAAAGAGGCCATCAGCCCTCCGGTTTGCCTGGTGCTATCCCTGACGTTACCCTTCCAGCTCCACTTCCCGATATGTACGGAGGAACTGCAGATGCTGGTTTAAACTGAAGATAGACACAAAAAGCCGGAGTAACTCAGCGGGACAGGCAGCATCTCTGGTGAGAAGGAATGGGTGACATTTCATAGAAACATAGAAACATAGAAATTAGGTGCAGGAGTAGGCCATTCGGCCCTTCGAGCCTGCACCGCCATTCAATATGATCATGGCTGATCATCCAACTCAGTATCCCGTACCTGCCTTCTCTCCATACCCTCTGATCCCCTTAGCCACAAGGGCCACATCTAACTCCCTCTTAAATATAGCCAATGAACTGTGGCCTCGACTACCCTCTGTGGCAGAGAGTTCCAGAGATTCACCACTCTCTGTGTGAAAAAAGTTCTTCTCATCTCGGTATTAAAGGATTTCCCCCTTATCCTTAAGCTGTGACCCCTTGTCCTGGACTTCCCCAACATCGGGAACAATCTTCCTGCATCTAGCCTGTCCAACCCCTTAAGAATTTTGTAAGTTTCTATAAGATCCCCTCTCAATCTCCTAAATTCTAGAGACTAGAGGTCGAGACTGAAGTCTGAGTCTGAAGAAGGGTCTCAATCCGAAACGTCACCCATTCCTTCCCTCCAGAGATGCTGCCTGTCCCGCTGAGTTACTCCAGCATTCTGTGTCTATCTTCTGCCCAATAGTTTAGTTCAGTTTAGTTTATTGTCACGTGTACTGAGGTACAGTGAAAAGCTTTTGTTGCGTGCTAACCAGTCAGCGGAAAGACAATACACGATTACAATCGAGCCGTCCACAGTGTACAGATACATGACAAGGGAATAACGTTTAGTGCAAGGAAAAGCCGGCAAAGTCCGATCAAGGATAGTCCGAGTGTCACCAATGAGGTAGATAGTAGTTCAGGACTAGAGAACAGTGCTGAACTACCGCAGATATTGGAATCTTGAGCAAAGAAACATGGGAACATAGAAAATAGGTGCAGGAGGAGGCCATTCAGCCCTTTAAACCAGCACCGCCATTCACTGTGATCATGGCTGATCATCCACAATCAGTCCCGTGTCTGCCTTCTCCCAATATCCCTTGACTCCACTAGACCTTAGAGCTCTATCTAACTCTCTTTTAAATTCATCCAGTAACTTGGCCTCCACTGCCTTCTGTGGCAGGGAATTCCATAAATTCACAACTCTTTGGATGAAATCTTAGTTTTAAATGGCCTCCCCTTTATTCTTTGACTGTGGCCCCTGGTTCTGGACTCTCCCAACATTGGGGAAAAAATCCAGCATCTAGCTTTCCCCCTCATCCTTCTAAACTCCAGTGAATACAAGCCCAGCTGCTCCAATCTTTCCTCATATGACAGTCCCACCATCCCAGCGATTAACCTCGTGAACCTACGCTGCACTGCCTCAATAGCAAGGGTGTCCTTCCTCAAATTAGGAGACCAAATCTGCACACGATACTCCAGGTGTCACCGGGGCCCTGTACAACTGCAGAAGGACCTCTTTACTCCTATACACAAATACTGTCATTATGAAGGCCAACATGCGATTAGCTTTCTTCACTGCCTGCTGTACCTGCATGTTTACTTTCAGTGACTGGTGTACAAGGACCCCCAGGTATCATTGTACTTCCCATTTTTCCTAATCTGACACCATTGAGATAATCCACCTCCTTGTTCCTGCCGCCAAAGTGGATAACCTCACATTTATCTACATTATACTGCATCTGCCACGCATCTGCCGACTCACTCAACCTGTCCAAGTCACCCTACAACCTCCTAGCATCTTCTTCTCAGTTCACACTGCCACCCAGCTTTGTGTCATCTGCAAATTTGCTAATGTTACTTTTAATTCCATCATCTAAATCAATAATATATATATATTGTAAATAGTTGCGGCCCCAACACCGAGCCATGCGGCATTCCACTCGTCACTGCCTGCCATTCTGACAGGGACCCGTTTATTCCTACTCTTTGTTTCCTGTCTGGCAACCAATTCACTATCCATGTCAACACCCTACCCCCAATACCATGTGCTGGAGGAACTCGGTGGGTCTAGTTTAGTTTAGTTTAGTTTGGAGATAGACTGTGGAAATGGCGGAGCTGGCTCGAAGGGTCGAATGGCCTACTCCTGCACCTATTGTCTATTGTCTGTTGTCTATTGTCAGACAGTATCTCTGGAGAAAAGGAATAGGTGATGTTTTTGTGTCCTGATCCACTGAGTTACTCCAGCATTTTTGTGTTTAAGAAAGAACTGCAGATGCTGGAAAAATCGAAGGTAGACAAAAATGCTGGAGAAACTCCAGCGGGTGAGGCAGCATCTATGGAGCGAAGGAATAGGTGACGTTTCAGATCGTGACACTTCTTCAGGCATTTTGTGTCTATCTTTGGTGTATATAGAGAAAAAAAATAGGTGCAGGAGCAGGCCATTCGGCCCTTCGAGCCAGCACCACCATTCAATGTAATCATGGCCGATCATCCAAAATGAGGTCTTTCTCCCCATATCCCTTGATTCTGGTGGCTGTAAAACCAGTCTCTGCAGTTCCTTCGTGCACATATACAGAGAACATGCCCACTCTCTTGAACTGGGGGCTTGCATGTCAGGCTGTACACAACTAGTATGTGCTTCCATTCTGCATGGACCTATCTTAGCCCAAATATCTCCCCAGGATTCTCACTGGAAACATTTGAATGATTTTTTGCAAATATTCAATAAATATAGTCTTACTGAGAATTGTGCCAATACTGCTCAGACAGTCAGTAGTAAATAAGGAAATGTGTTGAATTGAAGGTTAAATATCAATTGCTACTCTCTGGTCATGAAACATGTGACACGAGAGAGGAAGGGATCTCAAACACGCCAGCTGTTAGCTCTCAACCAAGAACCTTCAGGATAATTAAAGTATAATTGTGGGGAAGGCATATTTTGAGTAACATTTATACTTGGAGTCGTTTAGAAACACATTGATCACACCATGATCAACAATCTGTCTGATTTTCCAGACATTCTGCAGTGATATCTCGCGACAGCCGTGTGTCACAACTCCAGTGCCAGCTGCTAAAGGTCACTAGTGAGTGCCATCCTGTGATATTGGTCCAAACTAGGTGACACTGACCTCTCCCCAGTGACATAGCCGACAACTCCACGCACTCCAGTGTGGGCAATCCAATCAGCGGCACAGATCACTCCACTCAAGTGTTTATGATGGCTGCCTGTTGCTGCTACTGCACAGAAGGCCAACGCAAGATGCGTTCTTACCTCCACTTGTATATATAAATTAGAGAGACATTTACTGCACAATGGGTGCCTAACGCACTGTATGCTGCAGACTATAGAGTGATACAGCGTGGAAACAGGCCCTGTGACCCAACTTGTCCACACCGGTCAACATGCCCCAGCTCCACTAGCTACACCGGACAAAACCCACGCAGGTCACGGGGAGAAAGGTACAAACTCCGTACAGACAGCAACCGTAGTCAGGATCGAACCCGTGACTCTGGCGATGCAACTTGCCCCAATGCGAGAAAGATCAAACACAATATGTTTGAGTGAATGGCGGTGAGGAGAAGCACAGAACATGCTGAGGGGGGGGGGGCAAGTTTAAATAGGAATCTGAGGAACAACGTTTTCACACAGAGGGTGGTAGGTAAATGCAAAAAGTTGCCAGTAAAGGAAGGTACTATAACATAATTCAATAGATTCTTGGACAGTTGCATGGATAGGAAAGGTTGAGAGAGATATGGACCAAATGTAGGCAAATGGAACCAGAGTAGATGGGGCATGTTGATCCACATTGACGAGTTGGGTGGTGGGGCCAGTTTCTGTGCTGAATGACTGTGTATAACACAGGGTGTCTTGCCATTACCTCTCAGCTCACCATGAGCAATGGATAATATTTGCCTCCAATTGTTTAAATGGAGCAGGACTTTAGCCTGGTCGCCTGATTCCACTACAAACCCATTGTTTATTTTCCCCATGACCTTTGATCGCCCATGTAGGATGAGTTGGGTTGAGTCACACTGACCCTCTGTAATGAAGACAATTCAAGAACTGCTGCAGTATTTACAGCGCTGGAGCTAATTAAAACTGACATGTCGTTCAGTGGAACGGGACTAATGACTGAAGTCAGCAACTAATGTTGTCAATAGGAAGGACTCCCAGATTCTCTAATGTATTACTGGCCCGTTTACTCACAGAGAATGTCTATTGGGACCAATAACAAGACATTTCAGGCCAGGTGAATGGAGATTGATGGAGTTAACAATGCAATCACCACCAGTTGGAGGAATGGTGTATTAAATTCAACGGCCTCGCAACGGCTTTCAAGATAAGTCAGTCGATGTACCAAAGATAGACACAAAAAGCTGGTGTAACTCAGCGGGACTGGCAGCATCTCTGGAGAGAAAGAATGGGTGACCTTTTGGGTCGAGACCCTCAGTCGATGTATAATCCCTGGTGCCCATTTGACATCAGGAGAGATCATTCACCCTGGTATTTAATTCTCCAGGAATATTTGGGAAATTCACAAAGAAGGTTCACCTCCAGAGAGCCAAGACATCTCAAAATATTTCAGTCTTAAGAAGGGTCTCGACTTGAAACGTCACCTATTCCTTCACTCCATAGATGCTGCCTGTCCTGCTGAGTTTCTCCAGCATTTTTGTCTACCTTCAGTCAACTCCAATCACTAGCGACAAGTCTACCTGCTGGACCTAACACGGAAGTACTAGTTGAAAGCTGCATCTCAATAGACGCATACTTTCATCAACGAGATAAAGAAAACTCGCTCCATTCATTTCTTTTAAAAATCCATTTTGTTTTCAAGCCACACGTGGGGTGGCTGTCTCTGTGCACCAGTCTCCGCACGTTAAACAAAGTCACGCACTGGCCTCCTCCATGAGAGGACAGTCATACTCGTTCCGAGTGACCGCTGATGATGAGTCCACAGGGTATAGTCCAGGAAATAACCATGATTATGTCATCCCGACATCTGTCCTTGAAAACTGTGTGTTGGAGAAAACAAGTCACCATCCCGAGAATCACACCTTTCAGAATCGAGCTGTTAGTGCCAACTGGCGATGATGTTGGTGGTCAAATCCCAGCAAGTTCTCAGCTTGCACCATTGTGGAATCAGGGTTGGCACAATGATAGCAGAAACTCCACGGGACAGGAAGAGATGGACACACACTCACGCCATGTGGACAGAAGAGGTTCAACAATGGAATGGCAGCAACCGTAATTATAGATATAAAAAATGATGAGAGGAATAGATCGGGCAGATGCACAGAGTCTCTTGCCCAGAGTAGGGGAATCAAGGACCAGAGGATGTAGGTTTAAGGTGAAACATAGAAACATAGAAAATAGGTGCAGGAGTAGGCCATTCGGCCCTTCGAGCCTACACCGCCATTCAATATGATCATGGCTGATCATCCAACTCAGTATCCCGTACCTGCCTTCTCTCCATACCACCTGATCCCTTTAGCCACAAGGGCCACATCTAACTCCCTCTTAAATATAGCCAATGAACTGGCCTCAGCTACCTTCGGTGGCAGAGAGTTCCACAGATTCCCCATTCTCTGTGTAAAAAATGTTTTCCTCATCTCGGTCCTAAAAGATTTCCCCCTTATCCTTAAACTGTGACCCCTTGTTCTGGACTTCCCCAACATCGGGAACAATCTTCCTGCATCTAGCCTGTCCAACCCCTTAAGAATTTTGTAAGTTTCTACAAGACCTTAAGAATTTTATAAGTTTCTATAAGAAGGGGTAAAGATTTAATAGGAATCTGAAGAGTAACTTTTACACACAAAGTGTGGTTGGTGTATGGAATGAGCTGCTGGAGGAAGATAGATTTAAAGATCGCATGAATGAACTCCAGAAATTGTTCATCCCTGTCCGGTGAAAATATAAAACGGTGAAGGCGGCTCAACTGTGGCTGACGAGGGAAGTCAAGGATCGTGTTAAATCCAAGGAAGAGGCAGATACATTGGCCAGAGGAAGCAGCAAACCAGAGAGCCTGGTGAAATATACAACTCAGACAAAGGAGAACAAAGGGGGTAAAAAGAGCATGAAAGAAAGCTTGTGGGGAATATAAAAACGGACTCTAAAAGCTTCTTTAGATATGTAAAAAGGAAAGAATTAGTGAAGACAAATGTAGGTCCCTTATAACCATGGACAGTTGAATTTATAATGGGGAACAAAGAAATGGCAGAACAGTTAAACGAGTCTTTGGTTCTGCCTTCACTCAGGAAGATGCAAACAATCTCCCAGAAATACTAGGGGACCGAGGATCTAGTGGGAGGGAGGAACTGAAGGGAATCCACATTCGTCAGAAAATGGTGTTAGATAAACTGTTGGGACTGAAGGCAGATAAATCCTCTGGGCCTGATGGTCTGCATCCCAGAGTACTCAAGGAGGTAGCCTTTGAAATCGTGGATGCATTGGTGATCATTTTGAAATGTTCTCTGTACTCAGGATCAGTTCCTGGGGACTGGGGGGTAGCCAATGTAACCCCACTTTTTAAGAAAGGAGGGAGAGAGAAAACAGGGAATTATAGACCAGTTAGTCTTACATCAGTAGTGGGGAAGATGCTTGAGTCGATCATTAAAGATGTTATAGCAGCACATTTGGAAAGTGGTGACAGGATCGGTCAAAGTCAGCATGGATTTATGAAGGGGAAATCATGCTTGACTAATCTTCTGGAAATTTTTGAGGATGTAACAAGTAGAATGGATAAGGGAGAACCAGTGGATGTGGTGTATCTGGATTTTCAAAAAGCCTTTGACAAGGTCCCACACAAGAGATTAGTGTGCAAAATTAGAGCACATGGTGTTGGGGGTAGGGTATGGACATGGATAGAGAACTGGTTGGCAGACAGGAAGCAAAGAGTAGGAATTAACAGATCCTTTTAAAAATGGCAGGCAGTGACTAGTGGAGTGCCGCAAGGCTCGGTGCTGGGACCCTAGTTGTTTACAATATATATTCACGATTTAGAGAAGGGAATTAAATATAACATCTCTAAGTTTGCGGATGACACAGAGCTGGGTGGCAGTGTGAGCTGCGAGTAGGATGCTATGAGGCTGCAGGGTGACTTGGACAGGTTGGGTGATTGGGCAGGTGCATGGCAGATGCAGTTTAATGTGGATAAATGTGAGGTTATCCACTTTGGTGGCAAAAACAGGAAGGCAGATTATTAGACAATAGAAAATAGGTGAAGAGGAGGCCATTCAGCCCTTCAAGCTAGCACCGCCATTCAATGTGATCATGGCTGATCATCCACAATCAGTACCCTGTTCCTGCCTTCTCCCCATATCCCCTGACTCCACTATCTTTAAGAGCCCTATCTAACTCTCTCTTGAAAGCATCCAGAGAAATGGCCTCCACCGTCCTCTGAGGCAGAGAATTCCACAGACTCACAACTCTCTGTGTGAAAAGTCCGAGTAGACTTGATGGGCTGAATGGCCTAATTCTGCTCCTATCACTTATGACCTTATGATACAGCCTGGCTTCAGTTTGCAGCAGTTAATAATATTAATACCTTGCCTCCTATAATTTAATTTCCTCATTAACGTCCCATATCGGAGCAACGACCAAAGAAGCACACCAAGGCCTCTACCTCCTTGTAAGGCTGAGGAAATTCGGCTTGTCCCCTACAACTCTCACCAACGTCTACAGATACACCATACAAAGCAGCTGATCAGGATGCATCACAGCTTGGTTTAGGAACAGCTCCATCCAAGACCGCAAGAAATTGCAGAGAATTGTGGACGCAGCTCAGACCATCTCACAAACCAACCTTCTATTAATATTTAAGAAGGAACTGCATATGCTGGAAAATCGAAGATAGACAAAAATGCTGGAGAAACTAGGCGGGTGTGGCAGCATCTATGGAGCGAAGGAAATAGGCAACGTTTCGGGCTGAAACATGGCTCCATAGATGCTGCCTCAGCCGCTGAGTTTCTCCAACATTTTTGTCTACCTCCCTTCCATTGACTCCATCTACACCTCACGCTGCCTCGGCAAGGCCAGCAGCATCATCAAGGACCAGTCTCACCCCGGCCACTCCCTCTTCTCCCCTCTCCCATCGGGCAAGAGGTACAGAAGTGTGAAATCACTCACCTCCAGATTCAGGGGCAGTTTCTTCCCGGCTGTTATCAAGCAACTGAACCATCCCTATCACAGGATGGGCTGTCCTGACCTCCCATCTACATCATTGAAGACCCTCGGACGATGGATTTTACTGGCCTTTATCTTGTGCTAAACATTATTCCCTTTATCCTGTACTTGTCCTCAGTGGCAGCTTGATTGTAATCATGTGTAATCTATTAGCTGACTGGATAACACACAACAAAAATACTTTTCACTGTACCTCGGTATTCGTGACAATAATCTAAACTAAAATGAATCTCTAAGATAAATCCTGAAAGGACAAGTATAGATGGCCAAAATATCTTACCTTCTGATGATTCAATTGGATGCTGAAAAGAAATAGAAAAATATCTACAAAATTAAAAAATTAAACCCAGCTGGTTGAGGAACGGCAACTTCCCTAAAATCATCCAGTTTTTGAACCAACCTGTACAACCCTAAATAGATACGAAATGCTGGAGTAACTCAGTGGGTCAGGCAGCATCTGTGGAGAACATGGATAGGTGACGTTTCACAGAGTGCTGGAGTAACTCAGCGGGTCAGGCAGCATCTGTGGAGAACATGGATAGGTGACGTTTCACAGAGTGCTGGAGTAACTCAGTGGGTCAGGCAGCATCTGTGGAGAACATGGATAGGTGACGTTTCACAGAGTGCTGGAGTAACTCAGCGGGTCAGGCAGCATCTGTGGAGAACATGGATAGGTGACGTTTCAGGTCAAGACCCTTCTTCAACCCCAATCGTGCCTCAACAACAGAACACCATGGACCACCTGCTAGGGCCCTGTTTAGCTTTCTAATTACATTTCTGCACTCATGTCATTTTTTTTCACAGAGTCGTCTTTCTTTGATGGTCCAATGTGTGATTTATGTAGCATTTAAGTCTAGTTTGTTATAGTGTGTGTGTGTGTGACTGGGTCTATGAGCCTGTTATGCTGCTGGATGCAAGGAATGTCCACTGTATCTGGACCTCACCCTGATCTAGAATCTGTCAATAAACATGTCCTGTTGTAGTCATCGCCAGCATTCATGTTCATAAGTTCTAGGGCAAGAATTAGGCCATTCAGCCCATCAAGTCTCCTCCGCCATTCAATCATGGCTGATCTATCTCTCCCTCCTAACACCATTCTCCTGCCTTCTCCCCATAACCCCTGACACCCGTCTTAATCACGACGGATTGGCCAAAAGGTATCTGGAGAAAATCTGGAGACTATATCCCAAAGTCTTCATTGTTTGAAATGCATTAATTCCTCCTTTGATATTAAAAATAAAAACTTCCATGCTAATCTTTAAGGCAGTAACGACACATTCTGCAATAATCGCATCCACACCAGTATCGGGAAAATATGATACGTTTAACGTAATGGTTTCCTTTATAAATGTTGATTGGGGAACTTACAATGTGCAATATTTAGTTTCTTGATGAAGATACAGCAGGGAAATAGACCCTTTGGCCCATCGAGTCCATGACTATCCCACTTTATCATCTACTTCCTTGCACACTTGGGACAAATTACTAAAGCCAATTAACCTACAAACCAGCACCTCTCTGGAATGTGGGATGAAACCAGAGCACCTGGAAAAAACCCACGCAGTCACAGGGAGAACGTACAAACTACACACAGACAACACCCTTGGTCAGGATCGAACCCAGGTCTCTGCCCCTGTCAAGCAGTAACTCTACTGCTGCGCCACCTATGCCACCCGTTTAGAAATGAATTAACTGTATCTCTATAATAAAGCGGAGTAGCGGAATATTCGCAGCAACAACTCTATTAGCTGTGCCATTCTGCCATCCATGTGTTGAAAGAAAATGCTTTTAAAAATCAGATTTGTCAAAATACATGTAATTTATCTTCAACATTCCCAGATCAGAAGGATTCATGTTTGTGTCAGTATTGCCTCAAATGGCAGTATGTTTATTTCGCAGCCGGAGAGCTGAGAATTCTTGTTCCACACAAGCCATGTGAGGCCGAAATAAGGTCGTAAGGGATAGGAGAAAAATCAGGCCATTCAGCCCATCAAGTCTACTCCGCCATTCAATCATGGCTGATCTATCTCTCCCTCCTAACCCCATTCTCCTGCCTTCTCCCCATAACCCCTGACACCCACACTAATCAAGAATCCATCAATCTATGCCTTAAAAATATCCATTGACTTGGGCTCCAAAGCCGTCTGTGGCAATGAATTCCACAGATTCACCGCCCTCTGATGAAGGAAATCCCTCCTCGTCACCGATCTAAAGGAACATCCTTTAATCTGGGCAAACCTCCTGCCTGTTGTAGAGGATTCACTTTCGGCGAGGATTCAGATGATTCTTTAACCAGAGACATTCAAAGCTGAGGGTCAGAATTCTGTGGGTGTTCCATCTAATATCTATCCCTTAATCTACTTCCCAACTAGATGGATCAGTCATGATGTGATTGCTGCTTGCATGATATTACAGATTGATATTGCATTTGACCTGTTGCAAAGGTATTTCATTGACTACACAATCCTTCGGCATCTCCTGTGAAAAGCGTAATGTACAGAGCTCTGGGGAAGGACCACCAACCCAAAACAAGGACTGGTTTATCGTTGCACAAAGTTCTTCCACTATTTCTGCTTTAGTTACAACAGTTAAGGGCCTGTCCCACTTACGGGATTTTTTCACCGACTTGCCTGCACCCGCCCTAGTCACAGCAGGTCTCCGAGAACTCACGACCATACAGACATGTCGCGGGGTGACGCCTGTATGGCCGTGAGTAGTCGCCCAAAGAGTCGTACCTTTTTCTGGTTGCCGCTGAATTTTCAACATGTTGAACATTTTCGGAGACCTGCTGTGACTATGACGGGTGCCGGCAAGTCACCGAAAAAATCATGTAAGTGGGACAGGCCCTTAATATTGTTAAACCTTTATCTGGATTTGCTTAGTGTTTTTAGTGTTCTCATCTTATTGGAGTAAATATGGTGAATCCACAGAGTCTTTCACCCAGGAGAGGGGAATCAAGAACCAAGGAACATAGACAATAGACAATAGGTGCAGGAGTGGTTATTTGGCACTTCGAGTCAGCACCGCCATTCAATGTGATCATGGCTGATCATCCACAATCAGTACCCCATTCCTGCCTTCTCCCCATATCCCCTGACTCTGCTATCTTTTAGAGCTCTATCTAACTCTCTCTTGAAAGCATCCAGAGAATCGGCCTCCACTGCCTTCTGAGGTAGAGAATTCCACAGACTCACAATCCTCTGTGAAAAAGTGTTTCCTCATCTCTGTTCTAAATGGCTTACCCCTTTTTCTTAAACTGTGGCCCCTGGTTCTGGACTCCCCCAACATCGGGAACATGTTTCCTGCCTCGAGCGTGTCCAAACCCTAAATAATCTTATATGTTTCAATAAGATCCCCTCTCATCATTCTAAACTCCAGAGTAAACAAGCCCAGCCGTTCCATTCTATCAACATATGGAAGGTTTAAGGTGAGAGGAGAAATATTTAATTGGAACCTGAGTGGCAACCTTTTCACACTAGGGCGGGCGGTGGGTGTGTGGAATGAGCTGCCAGAGGAGGTAGTTGAGGACAGCATTGAGAATACATTTGGACAGGATCATGGATAGGAAATGTTTAGAGAGATATGGACCAAACATGGGCAGGTAAGACTAGTGTCGATGGGGCATCTTGGTCAGCATGGTCAAGGTGGGCCAAAGGGACTGTTTCCATGCTGTATGACTCTATGACACTATCTTATCTTCTGCTTTTCTCCAGTCAATGCCGGGCAGTGACCCTCTCTGACAAGAGTTACTCACCACTTCCTGAAGACCTGCAATGGCATCACTTTCATTACATCCCACCATCAACATCTAGGATGCTTCAAGGATCAGAATCCTAAATGGACCAGACACAGAATTACTGAGGCTATAAGAGCGGGTCAGAGGCCGGAGGCCAGAGAACTACAGTGAATGTGCCAGACAGTGAACGTCTCAGCGTTTAATACCCCAATGTCTTTCCACATCTGGAAGGCTCGTGTCAGGAACATTCTTCTCCACCTTCACAACTGAGGGAAGCTCGTGAAGATCAGCAACTTTCTGGATGTAGCCGGCCACTTGGTCCACACTACTTCCACTGCCCGATATTCTCTTATCAGCCTGCACCTAGTCTACAGCCCTCCACTCCCCACAAATCCATACTCCTATCCAAAAGCCTCTTAAACGCCACAATCGTACCTGCCTCCACCTCCACCAACCATGAGGGGAATAGATCAGGTAGATGCACAGAGTCTCTTGCCCAGAGGAGGGGAATTGAGGACCAGAGGACATAGGTTTAAGGTGAAGGGGGAAAGATTTAATTGGAATCTGAGGGGTAATTCTCTGCCACAGAAGGCAGTGGAGGTCAATTCACTGGATGCAATCAAGAGAGAGTTAGATTTAGCTCTTGGGGCTAATGGGATCAACAGATATGTGGAGAAAGCAGGAACGGGGTACTGATTTTGGATGATCAGCCATGCGCACATTGAATGGCGGCGCTGACCCAATGGGCCGAATGGCCTACTCCTCCACCTGTTGTCTATGTTTCTATATTTTTATTCACCCTGTTGAACGCTGAATGTTATGTCCCTTGGATGTCACAACGACAAATACACTGCAACTCCTTGTCCCCATTTCCTTGACTCCAAGACTTGGAAGAGCAAGGGTTTTAGGAATGTAATAATACCAGCAGCTCCACACAATGTGGACATACACTGTGGTCCTTTCATTACAGCTGAGGTGAAACATTCATTCTCTACCCAAAGACACCATAGGGGTGCCATTACAAGGTTGGCCACCAACATTCACGCATCCAGCACCTTAACTCTCCATCCCATTCCACTCCACCTCCAACACCACCTCAATGAAGCTCGAGGAAACAGCTCATCTTCTAACCCAGGATTCAACCAGAAATCAGGTATTAACTAATCCAATCACACGTTCTCACCAGCCTCTACTCCTCGGGTCATTATAGATTTCATTTGGCTCCTATTTGGCCCAGAAATGCCATTTGTTATTCATTCATTTTGCCATTCTCTTTCCAATTATACCTTTAGAAAGGAGATGAGGAGGAATTTATTTAGTCAGAGGGTGGTTAATCTGTGGAATTCATTGCCACAGACGGCTGTGGAGGCCAGGTTATTGGGTATTATTAGGCCACAGATAGATAGATTCTTGATTAGTACGGGTGTCAGGGATTATGGGGAGAAGGCAGGAGAATGGGGTTGAGAAGGAAAGATAGATCAGCCATGATTGAATGGCGAAGTAGACTTGATGGGCCGAATGGCCTAATTCTGCTCCTATCACTTATCAACTGGCACCACCATTCTCCAAAGATCTCACACAATGCTGGAGTAACTCATTAGACCGAGCAGCATCTCTGGAGAGAAGGAATGGGTGACGTTTCAGTCTGAAGAAGGGTCTCGACCCGAAACGTCACCCATTTCTTCTCTCCAGAGATGCTGCCTGTCCCGCTGAGTTACTCCAGTTTCTTGTGTCTATCTTCGGTGTAATCCAGCATCTGCAGTGCCCTCCTGCACCACCATTCTCCTGGGCTCCAGCTTGCTAAATGGCACACTGCTTGTTCTCTCTGCCATCCCCTCATCTCCCAACATCATCTTAATCTTCTAACCTGACTGGAAACATGGCAGCCCCTGTCCCACTGTACGAGGTAAATCAAGAGTTCTCCCGAGTTTTCCCCTGATTCAAACTCGGAGAATGTCCATAGCGGATCTGTAGGAGTACGTGGATGTCTCGTAGCGGCTCGTAACGCTAACGGTAGGTATAAAAAGTAACAATTTTTTTCATCACGAGTATTTTTTAACTCGTGGACATTTTTTGCAGGGATGAAAAAACGTCACGAGTTTACCGGATTTCCCGAGTACCTACCGTTATGGCCCTGTCCCACGGTACAAGTTCATTCCAAGAGCTCTCCCGAGTATAAAAAAAAATCAAACTCGTGGTAAGCACGGAGAATGAACGTAGCGGGTACGTCGGAGCTCGGGGACGTCTCTTAGCGGCTCGTAACCCTAACGGCAGGTACTCAGGAAGACTTGCTAATGGCAGATAAGCATGGGAAGATTGGTGAAGACTTTTCAACAAGTTGAAAAATGTCCATGAGAGCCCCGAGTACCGACGAGTGGCCATTACCGTAAATCTCTGAGTTCGAATCAGGGCAAACTCGGGGGAGCTCTTGGAATGAACTCGTACCGTGGGACAGGGTTATTAGCATTACGAGCCGCTACGAGACATCCACAAACTACTACAGACCAACTACAGACATTCTCTGAGTTCGACTCAGGGGAAAACTCGGGGGAACTCTTGAATTACCTGGTACAGTGGGACAGGGGCTGTCGACACTTCCTGACCTGTTTACTCCAGCATTTTCAGTTTTTATTCCAAATAAACAAAGCTTCCCTTTAGACAGTTGGGATGAAAGATAGGCTGGGATCGCTGGCTGTAATCCCATCAGATGTAAACATCACTATGTAACACAGATGAAAAACTATGTTCCAGAAGGAACTGCAGATGTTGGAAAATCGAAGGTAGACAAAAATGCTGGAGAAACTCAGCAGGTGAGGCAACATCAATGGAGCAATAGGCAACGTTTCGGCCCAAAACGTTGACCATTTCCTTTGCTCCATAGACGCTGCCTCACCCGCTGAGTTTCTCCACCATTTTTGTCTACAGATGAAAAGCTATTCCGTTTGGTGGAATCTGCCACCTGCACCTTTGACCAAAGATACCAAAGAAGTATTTATTTTACTCCCGACGTTTCACAATGCTAAATTATTTGAATAATTTTAAATAGTTCAGGTATTAGGAAACTGAAAAACATGGTCAGAAATGAGTGTTTTGTGCTGGGACTACACAAAGTGCATTTTTGGGCAAAATTATTCAGAATTAGGTCTCCACTCCACATCTAATTAAAATAACAACTTCCCACAGAACCACCGGGTGAATTTGCGTTTCAGAAAAAAAACCACAAACTTGAATATTAAAGAGAGGAAACTCAAATTTCACTGAAGTTAAACAAGCCATTGGGGAAACAAGATAAATATCAGTTGACTTGCTGGTCTGAGATTTCACTACAATGTCACTGAGGGATCCAGAGCCTCGCCATAAATAAACTTGCCCTTTGAAAAATAAAACATTATTAAGTTGTTTTAAAAAAGAAAATTCGGCAAAGGGCAATTTTATTTCAGCTTAGATCACGGACAGTGTTAATGGATCTTACAGTTGGCAACCAGCGTTTGGTTGGTCTCGATGCCCTTTGTAAAGGAGATGCTTGAAAGAAACAATGGCTCCATCAGCCACACCCTTTCTGTATTAATTGCTGAAGAACAGCAGCTCCCATCCAGTGGCGCCCGGCAATAATGCGTTGCTACTAAACCGTTTCGTGACTTTAACGCTTCGCTTTAAAAAGCATTCCATTATGCTGATGTTTGCACATGATCTGCCAGCAACTGGTGATCTGTTCAAGCCTTTGTGCACACACAGAATATGGGAAAATGCAGAAAAATGTTAAAAATGATGACATCATTCCAAATGAGTAAGCTCTGAGAAATGCACCCTGAGGAGTTTTGTTCCCTTACTCCAGAGCAACAGAACACCATCCGCCTGATACGTTCTACTTCTGCACTTGGAATGAAGCCATCTTTGTGAGCGCCCAGTTCATGCAAGTTAATCAATTTGAGGTTTAGTTACACTGCTGAGTCTTGCGTTCTGCAAATTGGGAGAAAGTATTTATAACTCGTACAACACTTTAACCAAATATCCGTCGCCCGTGAAATCTGCCGTTTTGAGTCACCTTTCTTCCCCAATGAAAATTATTTAACAGAAGCTGAGAATCCTTCCCTTCAGCGGTTGATTTGTGCCATGGAACTCAAACATAGCCCATGTACAGATGCTGGTGGCTCTGCACGTTACAAATGGTTTACTCAAGGGATCGCCAGACCTCTGTGGTATCACAGCAACCAAAGAAAACATTTGATTTTTTTTTTTAAACGGCGCTTTACACCCTACAATGTGTCGGAGTTGTCCCTGACCCCCCCACAGCAGAACAGTTTAATGTCCAGCATTTGGTGTGTGAAATGCATGCAAAGTATATTACATATCAAGCTTCAGAGTAAACAGGAGCACCAGATGTTCTTTGATGTTAATAATGGCATTTATTATTAATATTAATTAGACTGCATTCAGAAATACATTTGGGCCATTTCCAAGTCAATTAACCAAAACGACATTCGTGAGATTGTCTGAGCGACATTTTGAGGCAGGTGTTCAGCTGCATTGAAAAAGACAATTTTGCAGATTTAGAAATCACAATCATTGCTAGCAGTATAGTTTGGTTAGTTAAATGCTGTGGCTGAACCTAGGAATGTTAACATTTATTCATATTGTATGTAGCAAGGCGATTAAATCTGTGTTGTTTTATACTTTGGGCAGAGGCTCTGTCGTACTCTGGTACATTAACAAACTACAGTTATTTATCAACAACATACCCTGGATGGTATATTTATGGTAGAGTGCACTTTCCGTTGCTGCAAATTAATGAACATGCCTCTCACACAACACACAAGCACCTGAGCTGCCAGAAAGATAATCCAAATTCATTTTTAATACTATACGCTTGGGTGACATCATTTTAATTCTGATTTTAAACAACTTGGTTTGAAGCCATTGATCACGGAAAATCAGATTGACAAATTACCAAAAAAAAAATCTATTTCAGAGGAATGTTCAAAAGCACCTTCTGCAAAAAAAATGTATATTTTGAAACAGAAATGGTATCTGTAAAGGTCATTGCAGATAAAGTTTTTTGTGCTTGTCTTTGTTTGTGGAGCTCGGCATATGAAAAATGTGATCTAATTATTCTCTAGTCAAATGATGCACTAGATGCTTGTTCCAATATGAAATCCATTGATTTCTTCTGGCTGTTTCTCTACTTTGGGCAACATGCAGGGATGATGGTACACAACTGATCATAAATAAAACAAGCATTCTGAAATAATACAGTCAGATTTCTCGTACATTTATTCGGCAAGGACAGAAAGGATTGTTTTGCAATATAAAAATCATTACAGACAATGTAGGCATCTAAAGCACAGAGTAAACAACGACCTATTGTAGTGTGGTGTTACATCTGGCTAATTCAATTCCTTTGGTCATTGCCCTTGACTCTTTCAATCCTTCCTCAGATTTTGTTCCAATGGAGGAATATAAAATTGATGGTGTGGGGAGAATGATTTCTGTCAGTCGACTCAATATCGGCGTGGAACACGGAGACATAAACTGTGTCCAGTTTCATGGCATTTGCCCTGAGAGAGAGGGGGACGGGAATACTGAGACCAGAGGGATCCCTGGTGAACAGATATCACTCCCTGGCTCCATTGCCTTAAACTAGATCATTTGATTATTTAACAGGACGGCACAAAAAGCCAACAATGCAGAAAATGTTTCCTCGAAGCCAACAATTTAGATTGAATATTTATATTTCCTCTAAATAGTTCAGTTAGATCTGCTTCAACTATAAAATAAATCCTTTACTTACATTTCACATCTTTAACCCTTTAAACAAGTCAAGGACATTTGACGAACTGCCTACATTGCTGAAACAACATGTTCCCCATGTTGGGGGGAGTCCAGAACCAGGGCCACAGTTTAAGAATAAGGGGTCAGCCATTCATAACTGAGATGAGGAAAAGCTTTTTCACCCAGAGAGTTGTGAATCTGTGGAATTCGCTACCACAGAAGGCAGTGGAGGCCAATTCACTGGATGTTTTCAAGAGAGAGTTACATTTAGTTCTTGGTGCTAACGAAATCAAGGGATATGGGGGGAAAAAGCAGGAAAGAGGTACAGATTTTAGATGAACAGCCACGATCATATTGAATGGCAGTGCTGGCTCGAAGGGCCAAATGGCCGAGTCCTGCACCTATTTTCTGTGCTTGTGTATATGGCAATAAAACTCGATCACTTGATTTTGAAGCATTCATGCAGTGTGGAGGTATAATGTAGTCATAGAGTGATACAGTGTGAAAACAGGCCCTTCAGTGCAACTTGCCCACACCCGCCAACATGTCCCAGCTACGCTACCTGCTTTTGGTCCATATCCCTCCAAACCTGTCCTATCCATGTATCAGTCTAACTGTTTCTTAAATGTTGGGATAGTCCCTGCCTCAACTACCTCCTCTGGCAGCTTGTTCCATACACCCACCACCCTTTGTGTGGATAAAGTTACCCCTTACAAAGTTACCTCTTAAAAATAGTTCAAACAAAAAACATTGAAATCATACTTCTACGGTGCACTAAAACATCAAATTTCATAAAGTCCCTACACTGGGAGAGGAGTCACTCCCCTCCCACACCCTCTCCCCACTCGGTTGCTCCACTCCCTCACCGGGTACCCCCAAGGCCAGTGATCAGTGATCGCTCAGTCCCCCTACTTTCAAAAACACTCCACGGCCCCTGGTTCAGACGGAGAACACTGCCAGATGTGAGCGGGGAACTGAGGCCAGTTGTCCGTGATGTCTGAATCCCAATGCTCAACGCTTCATGTTTCGGAGTTGGCTAATGTTATTGATTTGTAATTAGCCTGATTTGTAATTAGTTGACAAAACCTTAATTTATTAATCCGGAATATCCAGGGGGATGGGATAAGTGTAATATTAAAATGACATGCAAGGTGTCAGGCTGTCTGTCACAACATACAGCCCCGATAACCCATTATTTCCTTCAGTTAAATATTGGGAAGGTAGCACTATTGTCATTTGCCACTCAAATATTATATTTGTTTACCTCACTGTCTATTTCTACCCCCCCGCCCAAATTCCTTTGACAGGTTGAATAAAAATGTCCCCAATCTCGTTGTTTTATTAATTGAACACGTAGATGAACATACTCAAGAAATCTAATCAGATGCAAACTGATTCAGTTGCGATGTTTAAGAGCTTGTTCAAAGAAGGGGCATATTTTAAAGGAGTGACAGAGATACTTGCAGGGGAATGTGTGAGGAGGTTATTATTTGTCTTTAGTTTTAGCTTGAACCAGGACATCTGAAGATTCAAAGTTTAATATAGTAATTGTGCTGATACTGATACTGACCCCAACCAACCACGTAATGAATATTATCCATTCCGGAGGTTTTATTTTTCTGATGCTATTTAAACTTCACTTGGATTTCAATCACTTCAATGTAAAAGTAATTGGGAATGGGGAGCATTGGAACAAAAATTTGCCCTCGGTACATATTAACTGTAATATAATAATGCATGCATGTTGGTAGGTGCAATCAAAACAAACATTTGTTTTTATCATTGTTGTGTTATGAATACCACAGAAAATATTATGTACTCTCAAGATCACATTAAATAGAATATTATTGCTTAAATATATATTGTTATTGGACTTTGCATTTTGGAAAAGTCCCAGCTGAGAGGCAGACAGCAAAATACTGAAAATATTGGGGGTGAAAATGACTTCAGGACAGTTTGTTAGGAAAATGCAGGAAATGGTACCAGAATACTTATGCAGCTGAGTGAGTATAATTTTATGGATGAGAAATGTTATTCAACCAATTGATGACTTCTTTGACAAAGTACCAAGCATGTTAGATAACAAGGAAACCAATGGATAGAGCACATTTTGTGGTACATAATTTGGTCTGTGAAGTGCCCCATAAAAGATTACTGCATTGGATAAACACCTGTGGACTTGAACTGTAAACAAGCACCAGACACAGTATATGATTCAGATACATCTTTAATCAGCACTGAAACTTAACAGTATTAAGGACAGTTGGTTGTCAGTACATCCTAGCTGCTCAGACTGGCAATGCTGGGACCAAGTGTTAGTATAAGTGTTATAGTGGGGTGGAGTTAGTGATGCTGGCTTATGTGTGATTGGTTAACATGCATCATCAATCTACGTAATAGGTTAAGTCCAGGGGGTCAGATATGGGGCTTTATGTGTGGGCCAGAGATATTGTCAATGCAGAGGGGCTTGGAGCAAGGACAAGTGTGTATCCAGAGTCAAGGTCTGGTTTCCACCCACTTTCCAAATATTCATTTCACTTGCACTTTATGTGCAATGTGACAAATAAAACCGTATTGTATTGTATTGAATAGTACTGGGTGTGCAGTTAAAACTGGGACAATGGGAGTGTTCAGCACTGGGAACCTAAGCAGGTAAGCAGCTATGATCAGGGTAGACTAGGGGGCCAGGGGTAAGGCTGGTCTCAGGGTCAGGAATGAGAGAAGGTATGCACCTGGAGTCAGGGTCAGGAGTAGTACCAGGTGTGCAGTGAGACCCAGGTTAGTCAATATGGACCAAGTGTTTGATTATAATCTGATTTCCATAATGAATACACTAAGGTCAATCATGTTCTGCACCCGTTGATCAGAGCCTGGCTCTACTGTGGAATGTAATTAGGAATGTAATTTAGCCGAACCTTATTCAAGGTTAAGCCAATTTAAAGCATAAATATTGCATTCAAGTTTAAGTTAAAAGACTCGCTACAGTATGCACCAGATTGCACAATTTCAAACTGAAAAATGCAAAAGCTTTGTACCGTGGGAGGGGGGACATTCACCCACACCACCCCATACCCCCCCCCCCCCCCCCCCATACCCCTCCCCCCCCCCCATACCCCCCCCCCCCCCCCATACCTTCCCCCCCCCCCCCCATACCCTCCCCCCCCCCCCCTCGGTCACTACATTCCCTCAGGCTTGGTCCCTCACAAACAATTTCTCACTCCCAACTCTCACCCAATGTTGGCAGCCTTGACTCCATCATATAAAGATCATCACCACTCATGCACAAAGGGTTTGCCATGGTGCAGCGGGTAGAGCTGCTACACTCACAGTGTAAGATCCTCACCTCAGGTGCTGTCTGTGTGGAGTTTGCACGTTCTCCCTGTGACCACATGGGCTTCCTCCTGGTGCTTTGGCTCTCTGTGAACAGCAGACCAGTGTGCGGGGAGTGGATGTGATAATGGGATAACATGGGGCCAGTATCCGTCAGACGGCCACTCTGTCCACGTGGGAGGGACTCTGCACTCCCTGCTGACCCACACAGACATCCAGGCAAGTTTTAAAACCAACCATGATGGGTTGGGTAGCAGTGAAATATATTGGACCTCTCTTGCTCCATTTCTGACTCTGCTGTAAAAAACCGTGAGTGGGGTTTCTTCCCCACAACCACCAAACTCTTGACCACTGCCCAACGGCAAACTCAGCAACGGCCAACCAGCTTTGGGTGGATGAGGACCTGGGGATTTTGCACTAGTTATTAATTTACTGATTTTTATCTGTGTATAATATATTATCAACGTGTATTGTGTTATAGGCTTATTCTGCTGCTGCAAGCAGGAATTCCATTACCCCATTGCCCATATATACGACAATTAAATAACTCACAAACAAAGTGGGTAAGAGAATCATAATCAGTGCAAACGGACCTGTAACACTTCTATTATAGAGAGAGTTGATTAATTTTGGAATTTGTGAATAAGACAGGTCCCAGCAATGCCCTGGTGATGGAATTCATTGATACCATCAGCTACCCTCAATCAAGCAGTGGCGTGGTGGTGCAGCGGGTAGAGCTGCTGCCTCACAGCGCCAGAGACCCGCCCGCGTTCGATCCTGACCTTGAATGCTGTCTGTGTGGAGTTTGCACGTTCTCCCTGAGACCGCGTGGGTTTCCTCCGGGTGCTCCGGTTTCCTCCCACATCCCAGAGGCGCGTGCGTTTGTAGAATAATCGGCCCCTCTGTAAATTGTGTGGGGAGTGGATGAGAAAGTGGGATAACATAGAACTAGTGCGAGCAGGTGATCGAGGGTCAGCACAGACTCGGTGGGCCGAAGGGCCTGTTTCCATGCTTGTTGTCAAATCTACAAGGTCAAACACTGTGGGAAGTTGCATGTCCTTACACTTCTCTCTAGGGAAGACAAACAGGGGGAGCTGATACGGAAACACCTGCACACAACATTGGGAGTCGTGCATTAAACATTACGCCCAACTCAATCCAAAACATTGAATATTGTTCACATAACAGATTATCTGCAGGCATGTGAACCTGGGTTTGTGAGCTTAATATTAAAATATATAGATAGGGCAAAATAACCCCACAATTAACACCCCCTTTCACTGCTCTCCCTCTGCGATTCCTGTGTAGTTTAGTTTGGTTTAGTTTAGAGATACAGCACGGAAACAGGCCCTTCGGCCCACCCAGTCCGTGCCGACCAGCGACACCCGCACACTAACGCTATCCTACGCACACCAGGGACAATTTACATTTACACCAAGCCAATTAACCTGCAAACCTGCACGTCTTTGTAATGTGGGAGGAAACCGGAGCACCCGGAGAAAACGTGCAGATTCCACACAGACAGCACCCGAGGTCAGGATCGAACCCGGGCCTGTGGAGCTGTGAGGTAGCGGCTCTACCCGCTGAACCACTGTATCGCCCACTGCACCACTGTATCACGCTGCACCACTGTATCACGCTGCACCACTGTATCCCACTGCACCACTGTATCCCACTGCACCACTGTATCCCACTGCACCACTGTATCCCACTGCACCACTGTATCGCCCACTGCACCACTGTATCCCACTGTACCACTGTATCCCGCTGCACCACTGTATCACGCTGCACCACTGTATCCCACTGCACCACTGTATCCCACTGCACCACTGTATCCCACTGCACCACTGTATCGTCCACTGCACCACTGTATCCCGCTGCACCACTGTATCCCACTGCACCACTGTATCCTGCTGCACCACTGTATCCCACTGCACCACTGTATCCCACTGCACCGCTGTATCCCACTGCACCACTGTATCCCACTGCACCACTGTATCACGCTGCACCACTGTATCCCACTGCACCACTGTATCCCACTGCACCACTGTATCGTCCACTGCACCACTGTATCCCACTGCACCACTGTATCCCACTGCATCACTGTATCCCGCTGCACCACTGTATCCCACTGCACCACTGTATCCCACTGCACCACTGTATCCCACTGCACCACTGTATCCCACTGCACCACTGTATCCCACTGCACCACTGTATCCCACTGCACCACTGTATCCCACTGCATCACTGTATCCCGCTGCACCACTGTATCCCACTGCACCACTGTATCCCACTGCACCACTGTATCCCACTGCACCACTGTATCCCACTGCAGCACTGTATCCCACTGCATCACTGTATCGCCCACACTCACGGAATGATTAAAAGACAGAGGGAACTGTTACTATTTGAAAAATAATTATTTAATTGAAATGAAACTGTAAATGTAATTAGAAAAAATAGTTAAACCGTGGCCACGTTATTTTCCATTGTAAATCACAAAATCTCGCCTGATCAAAGGATTAGTTATTAAATTAATGCTTTGGTAGGTAATATTTAGTGTCCACAATGAAATCATCCATGTACTGTAGACCTGGAATTTGAACAGATGCCAACTGACTCTGAATGTGTTAATTAATCTGCCATTTGGAGTAAGGAACCAGATGCCCAGGTCTCCCTGATGCTTGGCCAAAGGGACGTTTGGAGCATGTGAGAAAGTTCTTTCCAACATAAAACAATGAAACGCAATTAATGACACGACCGATGCACAAAACATCCGATCCTTGAGCTGGGCAGACTTTAGACTTTAGAGATACAGCGTGGAAACAGGCCCTTTGGCCCATCAAGTCCCCACAACCAACAATCACCCCGTACACAAACACTCTCCTAAACACCAGGGACAATTTACACACAGGTTTGTAGGTTAATTGTAAATTGTCCCTAATATGTAGGATAGTGCTAGTGTACGGGGTGATCGCTGGGTGGTGCGGGGTCGATGGGCCGAATGGCCTGTTTCAATATCTCTAAAGTCCAAAGGTCATGAGATCATTAGTGATACGTGCAGAATTAGGCAATTCGGACTGTCAAGTCCACTCCACCATTCAATCATGGCTGATCTATCTCTCCCTCTCAACCCCATTCTCCTGCCTTCTCCCCAAAACCCCTGACACCCAAGTATAAAGGACATGCAGATTTCTTGCACTTCCTGAGTGTCTCTTATCGATAGGGTGGAGGGGAGGGGAGGGGAGGGAAGAAGAGGGGAGGTGGGGCCCCATATTTGGAGTGGGGACAGGTAAATTAGGAAGCCCTTCACAGCTACATGTGGAAGGAGGAACATAGGGCCATTGGACATGGATAAGGGTAGGGGGCAGTACATCATCAAGGTTTACTGCTGTCATGCCTACCGAGGTACAGTCAGAAGCTTTGTTTCACAAGCTCTATCTCCGAACTACACTTTGTTAGAATCATAGAGTGCTGCAGTGCAGAAACAGGCCCTTCGGCCCAACTTGCCCATACTGGCCAACATGCCCCATCTACACTAGTCCCACCTGCCCAGTGTTTGGCCCACATTCCTCTAAACCTGTCCTATCCATGTACCTGTCTAGGTATTTAATTGTTCCAAAGGCCCCATAGCAGAAGCTCCAGCTGGGAACTGGATGTATCATGAGCTAATCCTGCTACCACCGTAATCTACTGCGACAAGTGATGGCTCCCACTGACGGACGATGACAGTGACATCAACACTTGTAACAAGATGGACATGAAGATTGTCCCAATGCTCCCATATCAGTGCCTACAATCTCAGTCAGTCCCATCTAGAGCCCACACTCACGTAGCTTGATACACCCTCGCATGATTTAGTCTACTCCAAGAATTGTGCAAACACACTTTACACAACTGCCACACACGGCCAGCAGTTCAATAGTTGGCACATCACCAAGTCAGATTACAGCACTCACAATTAATTCATTCTCTCTCGATCTCTCTCTCTCACTCTCTCTCTCTCTCTGTCTCTGTCTGTCTCTGTCTGTCTCTCCCTCTCTCTCTGTCTCTGTCTGTCTCTGTCTCTCTCCCTCTCCCTCTCCCTCTCTATCTCTCTCCCTCTCTCTGTCTCTGTCTCTCTCCCTCTCCCTCTCCCTCTCTCCCTCCCTCTCTCTCTCCCCCTCTGTCTTTGTCTCTCTCTCCCTCTCCTCTCTCCCCCTCCTGTCTCCCTCTCCCTCCCTCTCCCGCCCCATAGACCAGGCTAGAGGACATTTGCTGCTGCAGTGACTCATTGTGGGTGTGGTCAATGCTGTTCATTATTGGAGTTGCCACTGACCGCTTGTCCAGCTGTGGCTCAGGGAGCACGGACCATGACCCTGGCCACAATGTAGGGGATGCACATGTTCAACCACCTGTGGAAGGTCCACCACTGATCTACTGAGCACCAGATGTTTGAGAAAGAACCGCAGATGCTGGAAAAATGAAGGTAGACAAAAATGCTGGAGAAACTTAGTGGGCGAGGCAGCATCTATGGAGCGAAGGAATAGGTGACGTTTCAGGTCGAGACCCTTCTTCAGACTCTGATGGATCTTGACCCAAAATGTCATCGATACCAGTTTGAAATAGTCAGCCAACATTATGTCTCTTCCAGTTACCAAGAGCTGAGCTTTTGAGCTGTGGAATTCTCTGCCTCAGAGGGCGGTGGAGGCCGGTTCTCTGGACACTTTCATGAGAGAGCTAGATAGGGCTCTTAAAAATAACGGAGTCAGGGGATATGGGGAGAAGGCAGGAACGGGGTACTGATTGTGGATGATCAGCCATGATCACATTGAATGGCGGTGCTGGCTCGAAGGGTCGAATGGCCTCTACTCCTAAACACAATATTGTTATACAAGAGCTGCGCTTTGCTCTGGACTCCAGTATCAGCAGCTTCCTGTGTCTCCGGCTAAACTGATTAGAACATTGTTGAAGGAACCTATCCATGTTCTCCACAGATGCTGCCTGACCCACTCAGTTATGGTGCAGCAGCATCTATGGAGCTAAGGAAATAGGCAACGTTTCGGGCCGAAATCCTTCTGGAAATAGGCAACGTTTCGGGCCGAAACGTTGCCTATTTCCTTAGCTCCATAGATGCTGCCTGACCCGCTGAGTTACTCCAGCACTCCGTGAAACGTCACCTATCCATGTTCTCCACAGATGCTGCCTGACCCGCTGAGTTACTCCAGCACTCCGTGAAACGTCACCTATCCATGTTCTCCACAGATGCTGCCTGACCCGCTGAGTTACTCCAGCACTCTGTGAAACGTCACCTATCCATGTTCTCCACAGATGCTGCCTGACCCGCTGAGTTACTCCAGCACTCTGTGAAACGTCACCTATCCATGTTCTCCACAGATGCTGCCTGACCCGCTGAGTTACTCCAGCACTCTGTGAAACGTCACCTATCCATGTTCTGTGCCTATCAATGGGCCATTTTGTTCTTGACAGCTCTTGCCTCATTCACTTTCTAACTGAACCGTGGCCCTTGAGACCTTGGTGTGACAAGTGTTAACTAAATCCATGCGTTTAAAGTCACTGATAACGCAGCAAGCCACAGCGGGCAGTGGAGGCCGATTCAATGGATGTTTTCAAGAGAGAGTTAGATTTAACTCTTAGGACTAACGGAATCAAGGGATATGGGGACAAAGCAGGAACGGGGTACAGATCTTAGATGTTTAAGAAGGAACTGCAGATGCTGGAAAATCGAAGGTAGACAAAAATGCTGGAGAAACTCAGCGGGTGAGGCAGCATCTTTGGAGCAAAGGAAATAGGCGACGTTTCAGCCCGAAACGACCCGAGTGTCTCCAGCACTTTTGTCTACTGATTTTAGATGATCAGCCATGATCACATTGAATGACGGCGTTGGCTCGACGGGCCGAATGGCCTACTCCTGCTCCTATTTTCTATGTTTTTCAACGGGTTTTACAAAGTCGGTGCTAAGAAGTTGGGGTTCTCTGCAGTTCACTGGTTTCCCCAGTTAGTGCTTCTACTGCAGGCTGTACATCGTACAGCGCTTGATTAGCAAGTTTGCAGATGACACTAAAGTGGGTGGCATTGTAGAAAAGCAAAGATGGTTCTCTAAGGTAACAGCAAGATTAGTTGATCAATTGGGCAAGTTGGCAGAGGATTCTTTAATGTGGATAAATGTAAGGCATCACATTTTGGTCGATGTAACTAGAGAATGGACTTTACTGCGAATGCCAGGACCCTGGGGAGTGTTGTAGAGCAGAGGGATATAGGAATACAGGTATATAGTTCCTTGAAAGTGGCATCACAGGTAGATAAGGTGGTCAAGATGGCTTTCAGTACATTGGCCTTCATTGATCAGGGCAATGAGTATGGAAAGATAGACACAAAATGCTGGAGTAACTCAGCAGGTCAGGCAGCATCTGTGGAGAGAGTTGACTATGTTGATTATATTCCACATTGTGTTTAGACGTTGGGATGTTATGTTACACCTGTATAATTCAGCTCGAAGGGCCGAATGGCCGACTCCTGCACGTACTGTCTATTGTCCAAAGTGTTGGTGAGGCCACAGTTGGACACAGTTTGGTCATCCTGCTGCAGGGAGATGGGGTTAAGCTGGAAAGAGTGCAGAGAAGAATGATGCGATGTTGCCAGGACTCTGAGCGATAGGGACAGGTGGGGACTGTATTCCGTGAAGCATAGGAGGATGAGGGGTGATCATAGAAACATAGAAACATAGAAATTAGGTGCAGGAGTAGGCCATTCGGCCCTTCGAGCCTGCACCGCCATTCAATATGGTCATGGCTGATCATCCAACTCAGTATCCTGTACCTGCCTTCTCCCCATACCCCCTGATCCCTTTAGCCACAAGGGCCACATCTAACTCCCTCTTAAATTTAGCCAATGAACTGGCCTCAACTACTTTCTGTGGCAGAGAATTCCAGAGATTCACCACTCTGTGTGAAAAAGAAAATTTCTCATCTCGGTCCTAAAAGATTTCCCCCTTATCCTTAAACTGTGACCCCTTGTTCTGGACTTCCCCAACATTGGGAACAATCTTCCTGCATCTAGCCTGTCCAACCCCTTAAGAATTTTGTAAGTTTCTATAAGACCCCCCCCCCCCTCAATCTTCTAAATTCTAGCGAGTACAAGCCGAGTCTATCCAGTCTTTCTTCAAATGAAAGTCCTGACGTCCCAGGAATCAGTCTGGTGAACCTTCTCTGTACTCCCTCTATGGCAAGAATGTCTTTCCTCAGATTAGGAGACCAAAACTGTATGCAATACGCCAGATGTGGTCTCACCAAGGCCCTGTACAACTGCAATAGAACCTCCCTGCTCCTATACTCAAATACTTTTGCTATGAATGCCAACATATCATTTGCTTTCTTCACTGCCTGCTGCACCTGCTGCATGCCTACTTTCAATGACTGGTGTACCATGACACCCAGGTCTCGTTGCATCTCCCCTTTTCCTAATCGGCCACCATTCAGATAATAGTCTGCTTTCCTGTTCTTGCCCCCCAGATCCTGACCAACTTCTACCGCTGTACCATCGAAAGCATCCTGACCACCTGCTTCACGGTATGGTACAGCAGTTGCACCGTAGCTGACAGGAAGGCACTACAACGGGTGGTGAAAACCGCTCAGCACATCATCGGTGCCCCGCTCCCTGCCATGGATGCCCTCCACCGCAAACGGTGTCTGAGACGGGCCGGGAAAATCATCAAGGACCCCTCTCACCCTAACCATGGACTATTTGCCCTCCTCCCATCAGGGAGGTGGTACAGGAGCCTCAGGACTCACACAAGCAGGATGAGGAACAGCTTCTTCAATAACACCATTACACTGCTGAACTCACAGTCCCGTCGCTAGCTATCTTTTATACTCTCCCATTTGTATATATTTATTTGCCTATGTACCAGTTTAATTCACCCAGAGTCCACACATTGTTTAATCAGTATTTTTTTGTTTATTGTTTGCTTTTTTGTAATTTCATTTTTACTTCTACTATCTTGCACTATGACTATGACCAGACGCTAAACTGCATTTCGTTCTACCTATACTCGTCTTTGTGCAATGACAATAAAGTTGAATGGAATTGAATTGAATTGCCACCAAAGTGGATAACCTCATATTTAACCACATTATACTGCATCTGCCATGCATTTGCTCACTCACCCAGCCTATCCAAATCACCTTGCAGCCTCCTAGCATCCTCCTCACAGCTAACACTGCCCCCCATATTCGTGTCATCCGCAAACTTGGAGATATTGCATTCAATTCCCTCATCCAAATCATTAATATATATTGTAAATAGCTGGGGTCCCAGCACTGAGCCTTGCGGTACCCCACTAGTCACTGCTTGCCATTCTGAAAAGGACCCGTTTACTCCTACTCTTTGCTTCCTGTTTGCCAGCCAGTTCTCTATCCACATCAATACTGAACCCTCAATACCATGTGCTTTAAGTTTGCATACTAATCTCTTATGTGGGACCTTGTCGAAAGCCTTCTGGAAGCAGATATAACACATCCACTGGTTCTTTGTCCAATGATTTCACCACTTTCCAAATGTGCTGCTATCCCATCTTTAATTACTGACTCTAGCAGTTTCCCCACTACCGATGTTAGACTAACTGGTCTGTAATTCCCCATTTTCTCTCTCCCTCCCTTTTTTTAAAAAAGGGGTTACATTAGCTACCCTCCAATCCTCAGGAACTACTCCAGAATCTAAAGAGTTTTGAAAAATTATCACTAATGCATCCACTATTTCTGCGGCTACTTCCTTAAGTACTCTGGGATGCAGCCTATCTGGCCAGGGGATTTATCGGCCTTTAATCGATTCAATTTACCTAACACCACTTCCCGGATAACCTGGATTTCACTCAGTTCCTCCATCTCATTTGACCCCCGGACCCCTGCTATTTCCGGCAAATTATTTATGTCTTCCTTAGTGAAGACAGAAACAAAGTAGTTATTCAATTGGTCTGCGATGTCCTTGTTCTCCATGATCAATTCACCTGTTTCTGACTGCAAGGGACCCATATTTGTTTTATCTAATCTTTTTCTCTTCACATATCTATAAAAGCTTTTGCAGTCAGTTTGTTTATGTTCCCTGCCAGTTTTCTTTCATAATCTATTTTCCCTTTCCTAATTAAGCCCTTTGTCCTCCTCTGCTGGACTCTGAATTTCACCCAGTCCTCTGGTAGGTTGCTTTTTCTGGCTAATTTGTATGCTTCATCTTTTGTTTTGATACTATCCCTGATTTCCCTTGTTATCCATGGTTGCACTACCTTCCCTGATTTACTCTTTTGCCAAACTGGGATGAACAATTGTTGTAGTTCATCCTTGCAGTCTTTAAATTACTTCCATTGCATATCCACCATCAACCCTTTAAGAATCAATTGCCAGTCTATCTTGGCTCAAAGTTACCATACAGAGGCATGTAAGATCATGAGGGGAATAGATAGGGTAGACACACAGAGACAAGGGGTCACGGTTTAAGGATAAAGGGGAAATTCTTTAGGACCGAGATGAGAAAAACATTTGTCACAGAGAGTGGTGAATCTCTGGAACTCTCTGCCACAGAAGGTAGTTGAGGCCACAGTTCATTTGCTATATTTAAGAGGGAGTTTGATGTGGCCCTTGTGGCTAAAGGGATCAGGGGGTATGGAGAGAAGGCAGGTATGGGATACTGAGTTGGATGATCAGCCCATGATCATATTGAATGGCGGTGCAGGCTCGAAGGGCCGAATGGCCTACTCCTGCACCTATTGTCTATTGTGTGCATGCAGAAATAATTGACAGATTCCCCTCAGTGAACTGGTGAGTGTACACAGTCCCCGCGTTACTTTCATCCAAACTCCGGCAGATTGTCACAATCCGCTGCATTTCATTGAATATTTAGTATAGTTTAATTTAGAGATACAGTACGGAAACAGGCCCTTCTGCCCACTGAGTCCGTGCTGACCAGCGATCGCCTGGTATACTAGTTCTACCCTGCACACTAGGGACAATTTACAATCTTTACCAAAGCCAATTAACCTGCAAACCTGTACGTCTTTGGAGCGTGGGAGGAAACCGGAGCACCCGGTGAAAACCCACGTGGTCACGGGCAAAACGTACAAACTCCGTACAGACAGCGCCCAGAGTTAAGATGGAGCCCGGGTCTCTGCTCTATCGCTGCGCCACTGTGACGCCCTGTGATAAGTTCAATCCTGCTGCCACCTTGCCAAGAATCACTTGTAAATGTTAACATTAATCCCATATTTTAAGTCCACATCGTGCATTTGAAGACACAGAAAAGAGGTAATTCAAGATAATGTCCACATGATCATTTGCCTTCAGTTAACTGCGAGGCATGTGGCTTTTAAACAATGTTACAGCCACTAATAGCGTTAGCTTGAAACTATCTTCCCAATGTCCTTGAAATCAGTAATGGTGGGTTTATCATCAAAGTGAAACTACAAATGCATCTAATTAATCTAATTACCTAAAGCAGAATTCTTCATTAGGTCTACAGGAACATTTGCCAGTTATAGCGATCCTTTCCAATGGCAAGCTTGATGTAAAATCTAATATTTCAAGTCAGGGAGTAATTTTTAAAAAGCATTTCCTTAAATGATAAATTGCAAATATCACGGAACCAGAATTCTGTAAAAACAAGAGAGTGACGTGTTTACGAATATTAATTCTTGAGACAAAGAGCCACCAGTGAGCAGAGACTGAACAATGTGGGAAGGACAAATCTAATGACACATTTTCAACTAGTTTCAGAAAACATTCTCTGGAAATCACTCAAAACACTTTGAATTACATTTAATGTACACAATGTATACTTTAGCAGAATAAACCCTTCTCCAGTGTCAGTAAACAATTCATCCTTTTATGTACATACATGCTTTTCCAAAGACATTACAATATTGGACACACTCAGTCACAGTTATGGAATGAAAACTTGCAAGACTCAAAAGATTTCTTGTAACGCTTACTGCGGGAATAAATAACCATTGCACGCAAACCTGATATGACCTGATTTTATTTTAATTAAAGACGTCATAAACATAAGATATTTATGAGCTATATGACTTTAATAGACCACTTTGTCATCACCAGGGCTCCGTCATTAATATTGCTCACATGTATGTTGCCAGGACACAAGGGTGTGAGCTACAGGGAGAAGTTGAGTAGACTGGGGCCTCTGTCCCTTGGAGCACAGGAGGACGAGGGGTGATCTTACAGAGGAACAATATCATAAGAGGAATAGATCGGGTAGATGTGCAGAGTCTCTTGCCCAGAGTAGGGGAATCAAGGACCAGAGGACATAGGTTCAAGGTGAAGGGGAAAAGATTTAATAGGAATCTGAGGGGTAACTTTTTCACACAAAAAGTGGTGGGTGTATGGAACAAGCTGCCAGAGGAGGTAGTTGAAACAGGGACTATTGCAATGTTTTAGAAACAGTTAGGCAGGTACATGGAAAGGACAGGTTTGGAGGGAGATGGGCCAAAGACAGGCAGGTGGGACAAGTGTAGCTGGACATGTTGGCCGGTGTGGGCAAGTTGGGCCAAAGGGCCTGTTTCCGTGCTGTATCACTCCATGACTCTATGACTCTATGATTAGGTTTGAGAAAAAAGCTCAGTGCTGTGCAGCTGTTTCATACTCAGTGATAATTCCCAAAACAGCTGGCAAGATATAATCATAAATCACAGGGAAATATGATAGGAAAGTAATTTCAGTCGGTGCGCCTGGCCATAGGTGTGTGTGTGTGCGTGTGCGTGTGCGTGTGTGTAAATGTTTAAGAAAGAACTGCAGATGCTGGAAAAATGGAAGGTAGACAAAAATGCTGGAGAAACTCAGCGGGTGAGGCAGCATCTGTGGAGCGAAGGGATTGGTGATGTTTCCTGTCTCGACCTGAAACGTCGCCAATTCCTTCGCTCCATAGATGCTGCCTCACCCGCTGAGTTTCTCCAGCATTTTTGTCTACCTTTAGTACAAATGCAATCAATTATGCTCCAAGGAATATGCTTTAATACTGTAACAACTTCAAGTAACTCCACCAATCCATCCATCCCTGTCTGCAGAATCACCTTAACATACTTTCTCAACAACACACAGACTCCAGTTAGAAACCCTTAGGACATACACTGCTAGAAAATTAGAACTAATGTCTTCAGGATTCTTGTGGTTACTTAACAAGGCTGAAGAAGCGCAGGATAAAACCACAAACATTGAATCACAATATAAATAATAATTTTCAACATTCAATACAATGTCTAATATCCCTGTCCCACGGTACGAGTTCATTCCAAGAGCTCTCCCGAGTTTGCCCTGATTCGAGCTCAGAGATTTACGGTAATGGCCACTCGTCGGTACTCGGGGCTCTCGTGGACATTTTTCAACATGTTGAAAAATCTTCACGGGTCTTCCCGTGCTTACCTGCCGTTAGCGAGTCTTCCCGAGTACCTGGCGTTAGCGTTACGAGCCGCTAAGAGGCGTCCCCGAGCTCCGACGTACCCGCTACATTCATTCTCCGTGCTTACCATGAGTTTGATTTTTTTTTAAACTCGGGAGAGCTCTTGGAATGAACTCGTACCATGGGACAGGGCTATAACTGTACGAATAGGGATTAGGTTACCTAGTTTTGTCAATGTGGTTTAGATTTTAGGCTGTTCATATCTCATTATATACATTAATCCTATTTTTCAATTGATATTTGGACATCTAATGTGAGACCACTGTTTACCTGATTAGCAACCTTTATTAGACACAGAATGCTGGAGTAACTCGGTGGGACAGGCAGCATCTCTGGAGAGAAGGAATGGGTGATGTTTTGGGTCGACACCCTTCTTCAGATATCAACCTTTTTTCTTTTATTATAAATCCATCTTTCCTCCCACCCTTTATTTTCCCGTTTTACCATCTTAAATATCAAAAACTGACAAGCGGCCATTATAATTAGATACTCATTAATTAATGCATGTTACATTCAAGGTCGCCAGTTGGTGAAAGTATTTGCAGCAAACTTAATGTGAAGCCCTGTAACTGGTGTAAGTGATTGGCCACCAGTGTCGATATTGGTGCCAGAGGTGTCGTTAACACAGGAAAAGAACATTTCACCCAACAAGAACAATCTGCTTTGGTAACAAGGCTACTCCTTAGAACTAGACCTTGGAGCACTACAGCACAGGAACAAGCCCTTTGGCCCACAATACTTGTGTAAACAAGGTTAATTAATTTCATTTGCCTGATTCATATCTCCCCATTATCTGTATAATGGGGATCCTGACAGAAGTCTCCTGGTGGCGATCCCCAGAAGCAACGGTGAGATGCACGCTGTGACACGTCGGGCGAGAGTTCCATCAACATGTTGGACGATGACAAAACCAACAGCGAGCTGCATCGTCGGACAAACGACCTGCATATCCATGTGCCCGTCTTAAAGCCTCTTAAAAGCCACTGTGGTATCTGTCACCACCACCACTAACCGTGGCCCACACCACCCACTTGTGGTGTAAAAACCTGCCTTGTGCATAAACTTCAAACTCCACTCTCACCTTAAACCTGTGCCCTCTAATCTGTCGACTCTGGGGAAGAAGGTTCTGACTGTCTACCCTATCTCTGCCTTTCCGAATGTCTTCATAGTTCACAGGTTCATACAGAAGACTGGCATCAAGAGGAAGGTGTGAATGGGTAACTAATGCTAATACTTTGGAGTTTATCGACACATAACGTGTCTCTGTCTGTCTGGGGTAAACCAGCATCTACAGTTCCTTCTCTACACACTTTGTAGTTTTCTCTGGCTAGCCTGTTCTCATTTAAAAGGTCATTTGGTGAACATTGAATCAGATGGCAACCAGCTATTTGTACAATTAGAGCCTGGCCATTGATAATTCAGCAACTGTGCTTATAATGCATCCAATTAAGTGTGTGTGGGCTCTTTATATTTCTCTCCAGCTCTCTGGATTTTCAGACCAGCTCGGTCTCATAGAACTAGCGAGGATGCATGAAGGAAGAGGTTAACAGATAAAATCACTCAGTGCTGCTTTGATTTGGCTTTTAAGTGATGCAAATTTCCTGGAACAGACCAACTACTGAAGTGCTTCAGAATTGTTTTAAGATTCTTGCATAGATCAAAGAGAGGCAACTTTGAAAAGCCACCGAGTGCATCACTCCTAAACAATGTGAAAGAAAATTACTATTGCTAATGTTACCAAAAATAAGGAATCGCAAAGATCTGAGCAGAGAGTTCCAGGGCAAATTTCAACAGAAGTAACAACATATACTGTATGGCTAAACAAATCACATTTAACAGCAAAGTTAGCAAGGGGGGGGGGGGGGGGGTCGGGGGTTGCGGGGTGTGGGGGGGGGGAGGGTGGGGGTGGGGGGTGGGGGTTGGGGGGGGGGGGTGGGGGGTGGAGGGGGGGGGTGGAAGGGTGGGGACAGATGAAGCTGTGGGCAACTATACTACAAACCCACTGACTCCCATGGCTATCTGGACTACACTTCTTCCCACCCTGCTTCCTGTAAGGACTCCATCCCCTAATCCCAATTCCTCCGTCTACGCCGCATCTGCTCCCAGGATGAGGTGTTCCACACCAGGGCATCGGAAATGTCCTCATTCTTCAGGGAACGGGGGTTCCCCTCTTCTACTATAGATGAGGCTCTCACCAGGGTCTCATCTATACCCAGTGACGCTACTCTCTCACTCCCCATCCCCCCACCCGTAACAAGGGCAGAATCCCCCTTGTCCTCACCTTCCACCCCACTAGCCGTCTCATACAACAAATAATCCTCCGACATTTTCGCCACCTCCAACGTGATCCCACCACTCGCCACATCTTCCCATCTCCTCCCCTTTCTGCTTTCCGTAGAGACCGCTCCCTCTGTAACTCCCTGGTCAATTTGTCCGTTCCCACCTATACTACCCCCTCTCCTGGCACTTCCTCTTGCAACTGCAGGAAATGTCACTTTACCTCCTCCCTTGACTCCATTCAAGGACCCAAGCATTCGTTCCAGATGCGGCAGAGGTTCACCTGCACCTCCTCAAACCTGATCTATTGCATCCGCTGCTCTAGATGTCAGCTGCTCTACATCGGTGAGACCAAGCGTAGGCTTGGCGATCGTTTCGCCCAACACCTCCACTCGGTTCGCAATAACCAACCTGATCTCCCGGTGGCTCAGCACTTCAACTCCCCCTCCCATTCCGAATCCGACCTTTCTGTCCTGGGCCTCCTCCCCCCACCCTCCCATTTGTTTCCATGGGACTAGATGTTGAGCTGGTGATTCTGTGGATCTGCCCCAGTGTGTCCATGTATTTGGGGCCATGGATCTGTCAGGGTGGGTCCATGTATTTGGGTCAGCGGGCCGTACCGGTCATCGTTCTATGTGCAGCTCTGAATAATCTTCCTGTTCCGATGACCCCTAACAACATCTCTCACCCAACTCTCTCGTTTCCCCCTCCCTATAGTCATAAAGTACCTACAGCACAGAAACAGGCCCTTCAGCCCAACTCATCCATGCTAGCCAAGATGTCCAAATCTCCAGGTCAATGTTCTATGTACCTACAGTACACAAACTGTATTAGTCCTGTCCAAAATGAATACTTTATTTGATATCCTGAATTGCTCCATGTATTTGCAGCCTAGAAACATAGAAACATAGACAATAGGTGCAGGAGTAGGCCATTCGGCCCTTCGTGCCAGCACTGCCATTCAATATGATCATGGCTGATCATCCACAATCAGTACCCCGTTCCTGCTTTTCCCCCATATCCCTTGATTCCTTTAGCCCTAAGAGCGAAATCTAACTCTCTCCTGAAAACATCCAGTGAATTGGCCTCCACTGCCTCCTGTGGCAGAGAATTCCACAGATTCACAACTGCGAAAAAGATTTTTCCTCATCTCAGTTCTAAATGGCTGGCCCCTTATTCTTAAACTGTGACCCTTGATTCTGGAAAGGGCCAAGTGTTCAAACTAGAGACACATTTCGGTCCTTTTCGTTTTTATACAAAGATAAATATACACTTCAGTGAAATATTTTCATCAGAAATAAAAAGTCAAGGAATGCCACGTGCCGCTTACCCCTCAACTCTGCGAATGTTTTTTAAATGATTCAAACATTGCTACACAATGTCATAAGGGAAAAAAACTAAATCATAACAGCATATTTACAATTGCTAAAATTAGTGACGAACTTGGTGCAGACTTATAATTAAACTCAAAGTGTGTGTGTGTGTGTGTAAGAAATGAATCCCATTTCAGCAGTTTGTTACCAATGACAGTGATTGACATTTAATTGGCACCGGGCTTTCAAAAACACTCTCGCTGAAGGCTCGGCTCGACAGAAACAAGAGGCCATTTTTAGAAAGAAGACATTTTCTTCAGGAAAGACATGCATATGTGAACTTACATCACATAGAAATATCAAAACATAGAAAATAGGTGCAGGAGGAGGCCATTCGGCCCTTCGAGCCAGCACCGCCATTCAATATGATCATGGCTGATCATCCAAAATCAGTGCCCCGTACCTACTTTCTCCACATATCCCTTGATTCCGTTAGCCCCAAGAGCTACATCGAACTCTCTCTTGAAAACATCTCTGGATCACGGCGTTGAAATGGCCTGATTCAGAATACACCTGTCACAATGAACATCAGGGAACACTGAAAATAATTCAACTCCAAGTTGACATCTTTGGAATATGTAGGAAGGAACTGTAGATGCTGGTTTATACCAAAGATAGACACAGTGGGACAGGCAGCATCTCTGGAGAGAAGGAATGGGTCACGCACTTACCCTTCAATTGAGTCCCACCGCAAATTGGAGGAGCAGCACTTCATATTTCATTTGGGTAGTTTACACCCCAGCGGTACGAACATTGACTTCTCCAATTTCAGGTAGTCCTTGCTTTCTCCCTCCTTCCCCTCCCAGCTCTCCCACAGCCCACTGTCTCTGCCTCTTCCTTTCTTCTTCCCGCCCCCACCCCCACATCAGTCTGAAGAAGGGTCTCGACCCGAAACGTCACCTATTCCTTTGCTCCATAGATGCTGCCTCACCCGCTGAGTTTATCCAGCATTTTTGTCTAACTTCCTTCTCTTCCATAGAAACATAGAAACATAGAAAATAGGTGCAGGAGGAGGCCATTCGACCCTTCGAGCCAGCACCGCCATTCATTGTGATCATGGCTGATCATCCCCTATCAATAACCCGTGCCTGCCTTCTCCCCATATCCCTTGACTCCACTTGCCCCTAGAGCTCTATCTAACTCTCTCTTAAATCCATCCAATGACTTGGCCTCCACTGCCCTCTGTGGCAGGGGATTCCATAAATTCACAACTCTCTGGGTGAAAATGTTTTTTCTCACCTCAGTCTTAAATTACCTCCCCTTTATTCTAAGACTGTGGCCCCTGGTTCTGGACTCGCCCAACATTGGGAAAATTTTTCCTGCATCTAGCTTGTCCAATCCTTTTATAATTTTATATGTTTCTATAAGATATCCCCCTCATCCTTCTAAACTCCAGTGAATACAAGCCTAGTCTTTTCAATCTTTCCTCATATGACAGTCCCGCCATCCCAGGGGTAAATCTGGTGAACCTACGCTGCACTGCCTCAATTACAAGGATGTCCTTTCTCAAATTAGGAGACCAAAACTGTACATAATACTCCAGATGTGGTCTCACCAGAGCTCTATACAACTGCAGAAGCAATCCGAAATGCTGTTAGTCAGGCTGAGTTACTCCAACATTCTGGGGCTATCTTTGACATAATTGGAGATGGATTGTAGTTGACATTCAAGCCCAGTGAGCAGGTCCAACCAGAACCTGATCAATAAAAAACATCGAGCAGACACAAAATAAAGGAGTAACTAACAGGCAACATCTTTGGAGAGAAGGAAATGGCGACATTTTAGGTTCAGACTGAAGAAAGGTCTTGACCCAAAACGTCACCCATTCCTTCTCTTCAGAGATGCTGCCTGTCCCGCTGAGTTACTCCAGCTTTTTGTGTCTATCTTCAGTGTAAACCAGCATCTGCAGTTCCTTCCTACACAAACATATAGAGCTTCCCACTGAAGAACAAGAGCCATCTAGGAAGAGGGGGATATCTTTTATTTTCCTAACATATCCAAAGCAGACTGCATCAAACTCCAGTACAACAGGTAGAGCAAGAGGAAGATACAGAGTGTAGAATATAGTTCTCAGCATTGTAGCACATCAGTTCCACAGACAGAGTTCAATGTCCACAATGGGGTAGAGGTGAATTGGACAGTGCCCTAGTTTATGGAAGGATCGTTCAGAAGCCTGATAATAATGGGGAAGAAGCTGTTCCTGAGTCTGTATGGAGAACTATATTAGAGGGAAAAAAAGGTCAAAAAACTCAGGTCAGGCAGCATCTGTGGAGAACATGGATAGGTAACTCAGAGTGCTGGGTCAGCAGGGTCAGCAGCATCTGTGGAGACATGGATGGACGTTTCACAGAGTGCTGAGTAACTTCACAGCAGCATCTGCTGGAGAAATAGGTAACGTTTTGGGCCGAAACCCTTCCGGGTTTCGGCCAAAGGCAGCTATCCAGAAGGGTGTCGGCCCGAAAACTATTTCCTTGCTCCATAGATGCTGCTGCACCATGATGCGGGTCACAGAGTGAACATGGATAGGTGACGTTTCACAGAGTGCTGGGTAACTCAGCGGGCAGGCAGCAACTGTGGAGAACATGGATAGGTGACGTTTCTGGTCTGGACCCTTGTGAAACAAATGCTCCTTTACCATCAACGTGGGGTTCCGATTCGGCTCTCCAGCTTTGAAGAGCCTTCATCACATTCAAGACTGACCTGTTGCCATCATCCTTGCACCCTCTACATGTCTGAGATCTATTGAGGTGCAGTACTTGCTGAAAGAAGAACGTCCAGCAGAGGGAGAAGTTGTGTTTTCACACGGTTTATTAAATCGCTCCAAACACCAAGTCTGGTCCAGCAATTATTCTTGGTCTGCGCTCTTCATAAAACCCCACAAGTAAATATCATTGCTGAACTGAAAAATATTCCAGATGTGCACAACGTTCTATGTGCATTAACTGCTCACTGCAAGGGCCATTTGCTCGATGACGTCGGCAGCATCTGTGCTTTAACCAGAATCATATTCTTTGGGTTTAAAACCAGGCTACTTATTACAAGTCATAAGGTGGATACTATTCTCATTGAAGCATTTTGCAATCCATCTGGCAGGAAAATGGTGACCGCTTGCAGTAGCCTTTAAACAAAGCTCCTGATTTGTTACATTATTTAATAACATATTGAATGCCTGCCAGCCTATTAGACAGGCTTGTACCCACATTAGTTTCACCATAAACACCTTCTCCAAATGCTTAGCTGTGGACAACTTTTAACACTGCAGAATAGCAGTAGCATCTGTAAATCTTTGGAAAACATAAGCAGTGTTATCTGCTGAGAAACATTGCTGGGAAGCCACATATGGCACTGAACTGTAACTAGTAAAACCCTGTAGAGCTGTAATATAAAGTACATCAACACTGCCGCCATGCCAACTCTATTATTATATACATTTTGCTATTTATACTTCACATCTGTTCCCATAATTTTACCCAAATTACTAATAAAATTCTCACAGTTGTCTCAATGCAAAGGAAGAACTTTGATGAGAAAAATTGGATTAGTAAAATTAAATTTACCAGCAGGTCTCACGAGGAGATACATGTTTTAAACTGGGATGGGAGGAAAATAACTTTTCAATGTTAATCTTTAAGTTTCAGATCTGAATCGGTCTCTGCCACTTCCTCGCTAACATTTGTGCCACGTTACAGATGGATTTACTGTTCAGCCCAGTGGTGTAAGGAGCTACTCTGCCTCAGAGGGCTCTCGATACTTTCAAGAGAGAGCTAGATAGGGCTCTTAAAGATAGCGGAGTCAGGGGATATGGGGAGAAGGCAAGAACGGGGTACTGATTGGGGATGATCAGCCATGATCACATTGAATGGCGGTGCTGACTCGACGGGCCGAATGGCCTACTCCTGCACCTATTGTCTATTCTATTCTACACAGAGGAACAGTGTAGGAAGGAACTGCTGATGCTGCCTTATGGGCCAGTCGCACTGTACGAGCTAATTCAAGAGTTCTCCGGAGTTTCCCCTGATTCGAACTCGGAGATTTACGGTAATAACCCCTCGTAGGTACTCAGGGCTCTCGTGGACATTTTTCAACATGTTGAAAAATCTTCACGCGTCTTCATGAGCTTACCACGTTTCCCGAGTACCTGCCGTTAGCGTTACGAGCCGCTAAGAGACGTCCCGAGCTCCGACGTACCCGCTACGTCCATTCTACGTACTTACCACGAGTTTGATTTTTTTTTTTACTCGGGAGAGCTCTTGAATTAGCTCGTACAGTGGGACAGGCCCTTTACAGCGAATGCAGCGCCGGAGACCCGGGTTCCATCCCGACTACGGGTGCTGTCTGTACGGAGTTTGTACGTTCTCCCTGTGACCTGCTTGGGGTTTTCTCCGAGATCTTCAGTTTCCTCCCACACTCCAAAGACGTACAGGTTTATAGGTTAATAGGTTGGTAAATGTAAAAAAAGAATTGTCCTTAGTGTGTAGGATAGTATTAATGTGCGGAGATCGCTGGTCGGCACGGTCCAGGTGGGCCGAAGGGCCTGTTTCAGTGCTATATCTGTAAACTAAACTAAACGAAACTAAAGATAGACACAACATGCTGGAGTAACTCAGATGGACAGGTCAGACAGACGGCAGGAGGCATGGGTCTTTCAAATCTTCGCTTGTTGCATGCTCTGGCATGGCACAACTTTCATCTTTCCCTCCTCCCTTCTTCCCAACCCCCTGTGGCTCGGTGCAGAGCGAGGGCTGAACATGGAGTTAGATGGAGCAATCCCTGTGCAGCTGGGTTCAGCTACAAGGCTATGATAATGACCTCAGAAAGCTGCTGTTAGTTTGACAACAATAGGCCACTCAGTAGAGTGGAAAATTGTGTTCACCGGCTAACTCTGCTCAGTTACTAATTGACATTGCCAAATATTTTAAGAACAAATGGAATGCAGAAGCAACAAAAAGTCGACCTTAATCCTCATAGTTTTTCAGTTTTGTTTTTTGTCTGAAGTTGTTTCCTACGGATCCCCTTTGCTGACCCATGTCAATGCTGAGCGGCAGAGGTTTCTGGGCTTGTGGGGGGGTCCTCGTTATGTGAAGTGTGGATACAGGGAGCCAGGGTGCTACTGGAGAGAGGGGAGCCAAAGACAATTCCCAGTGTCTGCAAAATATACTGTGTCTCGGCTGACCAAACACCCTCTGCAAATATCAATACTGCAGAAGGCAAACCAAGAGACAAGTTGAAATGAAACTCCTGATTCCATTCATCCTCTGCTCACTCTGTGCCGCTTACTGTCAGTGTGGGGGACATTGGCACTCTGCACGCTGAGCAGAGTTTGTGGTCCACAGGAATGGGGCCGGACAGAGAGTGACCCCAGGTCATGCACTTAACAACTTCATAGATGGAAATGTCCGCAATTATTCAACACGGCACAGAAGCACATCCTCGAAAATATAAATGTTTAAGAAAGAACTGCAGATGCTGGAAACATCGAAGGTAGACAAAAATGCTGGAGAAACTCAGCGGGTGAGGCAGCATCTACGGAGCGAAGGAATAGGTGACGTTTCGGGTCGACGAGTGGCCATTACCGTAAATCTCCGAGTTCGAATCAGGGCAAACTCGGGAGAGCTCTTGGAATGAACTTGTACCGTGGGACAGGGCTATTATTGTGTTTTACACAACACATAGGTTTTCTAAAAGCTTGCACCGGCATCTTTTTGTCTAGAAATAGTGACTACATTTTTCATAGATATTCGAGCAAATAACCTGTTTCTACGGAATATTCTTGCTTTTCAATTATCACAATAATTTCATAGAAACTGCCATCTTTTGAGGACAAAACAACTGGAGTTGGAAGGGAAGGTTCATTAGACATGTAATTATTCACACACTTATGCACACACTTCTGCAATCACCGCTATAATTGTTTTCCATGGACTTTACATTCTCATTAAGTTTACATTTGGATAGAAGCAGAAATCCAGGTTATTTGCCATCATAAATTAAGTATATATTAAAACCCTTCTGTTAAAGCCAGAACAATCTCTTCCCCGTCATATCAAAATCGGATCAGTTGTGTGGGGTTGTGTCTGGGTGTAGGGGGGACCTGATAGAGGTCTTTAAAATGATGAGAGGGATAGACAGAGTTGATGTGGACAAGCTTTTCCCTTTGAGAATAGGGAAGATTCAAACAAGAGGACATGACTTCAGAATTAAGAGACAGAAGTTTAGGGGTAATATGAGGGGGAACTTCTTTACGCAGAGAGTGGTGGCGGTGTGGAATGAGCTCCCAGTGGAAGTGGTGGAGGCAGGTTCATTGGTATCATTTAAAAATAAATTGGATAGGCATATGGATGAGAAGGGAATGGAGGGTTATGGTATGAGTGCAGGCAGGTGGGACTAAGGGGAAAAAAAAAAATTTGTTCGGCATGGACTTGTAGGGCCGAGATGGCCTGTTTCCATGCTGTAATTGTTATATGGTTATAAGATGGGAACAACCCTTTAGACTTGACAGATACAGAGTAAAAACAGGCCCTTCGGCCCCCCGAGTCCGTGCCGACCAGCGATCCCCGCACACTAACACTATCCTACACACACCACGGACAATTTACAGATTTTCCGAAGCCAATTAACCTACAAAACTGCACGTCCTTGGAGTGTGGGAGGAAACCAAGGCACTCGGAGAAAACCCAAGTGGTCACGGGGAGGACGTGCAAACTCCATACAGACAGCACCCGTAATCAGGATCAAACCTGGTTCACTGGCGCTGTGAGGCAGCAACTCCACCGCTGTGCCACCGTGCTGCCCACTAATTATTTTTGTCAAAACAATAAAATATTTACGAATAGGCTGGACAAAACCTTTATAGGATCGGTGTTAGAATCTTGCATCGGATGTTGTATCTTGTGCTGAATGTTGGAGTCTTTATCCTGTATCTGTGCAAGGGGACGGCTCGATTGTAATCATGTATCTAGTCTTATCTCTGACTGGATACAATGCAAACAGAAAGCTTTTCACCATACCTCGGTACACGGGACAATAAGAAACTAATGTTGGGCGAGTCCAGAACCAGGGGCCACAGTCTTAGAATAAAGGGGAGGTCATTTAAGACTGAGGTGAGAAAAAACGTTTTCATCCAGAGAGTTGTGAATTTGTGGCAGAGGGCAGTGGAGGCCAAATCACTGGATGGATTTAAGAGAGAGTTAGATAGAGCTCTAGGGGCTAGTGGAGTCAAGGGATATGGGGAGAAGGCAGGCACGGGTTATTGATTGGGGACGATCAGCCATGATCACAATGAATGGCGGTGCTGGCTCAAAGGGCCGAATGGCCTCCTCCTGTACTTATTTTCTACGTTTCTATGTTATTATGTTAAACTAAACTGGACTACCTTAAACTAAACAACCTTTAACCCTGGGTGGAAATGTCAAAAACTGGAGGGATGTAGTTTTAAGGTGATCGGGGAAACTAGAACTAGGGGACATAGTTGCAGAATAAGGGGGGGCTCTTTTAAAACTGAGATGAGGAAGAACTTCTTCACCCAGAGGGTGGTTAATTTATGGAATTCACTGCCCCAGGGAGCAGTGGAAGCAGAAACTTTAAATATATTTAAGACTAAAATAGATGTTTTTTTAGCTGCCAAGGGGATAAGGGGCTACGGGGAGAGGGCAGGGATATGGACCTAGGTATGGTTAGTATAGTAAGACCTGAGTGATCTCCTGGACAAGTGTCGATCGCCTGGATTGGGGTCGGAGAGGAATTTCCCGGATTTTTTTCCCGAATTGGACCTGGGTTTTTATCCGTTTTTTTGCCTCCCCCAGGAGATCACGAGGTTCTTGGGGTGGAGAGGGGTGATAGCGGTATAAAGGGTAGGGTAGTGTGTTGTGTTCTGTGTCTTGTGTCTACTGTTTGTGGGTAAGTGTGTCTGTTTAGTGTTCAGCCATGAGCGAGTGGCGGTGCGGGCTCGACGGACCTGGTGGTCTGCTCTCGCACCTACTTTCTATGTTTCTATGTTATGTTTCTATGAGAGGGGGCAAGGTTTTCGGAGAGGGTGGTGGGTGCCTGGAACGTGCTGCCAGGGGTGGTGGTGGAGGGTGATACAATAGTGGTGGTGAAGAGGCATTTAGAGAGACACATGGAGATGTAGGGAATGGATCAGGTGCAGGCAGAACAGATTAGTTGAACCTGGCATTAAGTTCGGCACAGACGTTGTGTTTGTGTGATGCACCTCTATGTCTATGTAATGTTTCCAAACATGTCTCTAAATTAACCATATAGGTATAGCAATGAAGACAGAATGTTCCAGAAAACCCCCCAGCTGGTCAAGCGGTATTTGTCAAAAGAGAAATACAGATTCAAGCCAAAGATCTTTCAGTATTTGGTAGACAAAGAATTCACCTCATTGTTGCCTTAATCAGTCGCTTCCCCCTTTGTTGAACCAACTAGTACAAGGTATTACTCATAGAAACATAGAAATTAGATGAAGGAGTAGGCCATTCGGCCCTTCGAGCCTGCACCGCCATTCAATATGATCATGGCTGACGATCCAACTCAGTATCCCGTACCTGCCTTCTCTCCATACCCCCTGATCCCTTTAGCCACAAGGGCCACATCTAACTCCCTCTTAAATATAGCCAATGAACTGTGGCCTCAACTATCCTCTGTGGCAGAGAGTTCCAGAGATTCACCACTCTCTGTGTGAAAACAGTTTTTCTCATCTCGGTTTTAAAGGATTTCCCCCTTATCCTTAAACCCCTTGTCCTGGACTTCCCCAACATCGGGAATCTTCCTGCATCTAGCCTGTCCAACCCCTTAAGAATTTTGTAAGTTTCTATAAGATCCCCTCTCAATCTCCTAAACTCTAGAGAGTATAAACCAAGTCTATCCAGTCTTTCTTCATAAGACAGTCCTGACATCCCAGGAATCAGTCTGGTGAACCTTCTCTGCACTCCCTCTATGGCAATAATGTCCTTCCTCAGATTTGGAGACCAAAACTGTACGCAATATCCAGGTGTGGTCTCACCAAGACCCTGTACAACTGCAGTAGAACCTCCCTGCTCCTATACTCAAATCCTTTTGCTATGAAAGCTAACATACCATTCGCTTTCTTCACTGCCTGCTGCACCTGCATGCCTACCTTCAATGACTGGTGTACCATGACACCCAGGTCTCGCTGCATCTCCGCCTATTCCTAATCGGACACCATTTAGATAATAGTCTGCTTTCCTGTTTTTGCCACTAAAATGGATAACCTCACATATATCCACATTATACTGCATCTGCCAAACATTTGCCCACTCACCCAGCCTATCCAAGTCACCTTGCAGTCTCCTAGCATCCTCCTCACAGCTAACACTGCCCCCCAGCTTAGTGTCATCCGCAAACATGGAGATATTGCCTTCAATTCCCTCATCCAGATCATTAATATATATTGTAAATAGCTGTGGTCCCAGCACTGAGCCTTGCGGTACCCCACTAGTCACTGCCTGCCATTGTGAAAAGGACCCGTTTACTCCTACTCTTTGCTTCCTGTCTGCCAGCCAGTTCTCTATCCACATCAATACTGAACCCCCCAATACCGTGTGCTTTAAGTTTGTATACTAATCTCTTATGTGGGACCTTGTCGAAAGCCTTCTGGAAGTCCAGATACACCATATCCACTGGTTCTCCCCTATCCACGCTACTAGTTACATCCTGGAAAAATTCTATAAGATTCGTCAGACATGATTTACCTTTCGTAAATCCATGCTGACTTTGTCCAATGATTTCACCACTTTCCAAATGTGTTGCTATCCCATCTTTAATAACTGACTCTAGCAGTTTCTCCACTACCGATGTTAGACTAACTGGTCTGTAATTCCCCGTTTTCTCTCTCCCTCCCTTCTTAAAAAGTGTGGTTACGTTTGCTACCCGCCAATCCTCAGGAACTACTCCAGAATCTAAAGAGTTTTGAAAGATTATTACTAATGCATCCACTATTTCTGGAGCTACTTCCTTAAGTACTCTGGGATGCAGCCTATCTGGCCCTGGGGATTTATCGGCCTTTAATCCATTCAATTTACCCAACACCACTTCCCGACTAACCTGGATTTCACTCAATTCCTCCAACTCCTTTGACCCGCAGTCCCCTGCTATTTCCGGCAAATTATTTATGTCTTCCTTAGTGAAGACGGAACCAAAGTAGTTATTCAATTAGTCCGCCATATCCTTGTTCCCCATGATCAACTCACCTGTTTCTGACTGCAAGGGACCTACATTTGTTTTAACTAATCTCTTTCTTTTCACATATCTATAAAAACGTTTGCAGTCAGTTTTTATGTTCCCTGCCAGTTTTCTTTCATAATCTATTTTTCTTTTCCTAATTAAGCCCTTTGTCCTCCTCTGCTGGTCTTTGAATTTCTCCCAGTCCTCCGGTATGCTGCTTTTTCTGGCTAATTTGTACGCATCATCCTTCGGTTTGATACTATCCCTGATTTCCCTTGTTATTCACGGATGCACTACCTTCCCTGATTTATTCTTTTGCCAAACTGGGATGAACAATTTTTGTAGTTCATCCATGCAGTCTTTAAATGTCTTCCATTGCATATCCACCGTCAACCCTTTTAGAATTAATTGCCAGTCTATCTTGGCCAATTCACGTCTCATACCCTCAAAGTTACCTTTCTTTAAGTTCAGAACCATTGTTTCTGAATTAACAATGTCACTCTCCAACCTAATGAAGAACTCAACCATATTATGGTCACTCTTGCCCAAGGGGGCACGTACAACAAGATTACTAACTAACCCTTCCTCATTACTCAATACCCAGTCTAAAATAGCCTGTTCCCTCGTTGGTTCCTCTACATGTTGGTTTAGAAAACTATCCCGCATACATTCCAAGAAATCCTCTTCCTCAGCACCCCTGCAAATTTGATTCACCCAATCTATATGTAGATTGAAGTCACCCATTATAACTGTTTTACCTTTGTTGCACGCATTTCTAATTTCCTGTTTGATGCCATCCCCAACTTCACTACTGCTGTTAGGTGGCCTGTACACAACTCACACTAGCGCTTTCTGCCCCTTAGTGTTTTGCAGCTCTACCCATACCAATTCCACATCCTCCAAACTAATGTCCTTCCTTTCCATTGCGTTAATCTCCTCTCTAACCAGCAACGCTACCCCACCTCCTTTTCCTTTCTGTCTATCCCTCCTGAATATTCAATATCCCTGGATGTTCAGCTCCCAGCCTTGGTCACCCTGGAGCCATGTCTCCGTGAACGCAACTATATCAAAGTCATTAATAGCTATCTGCACATTCAACTCATCCACCTTATTACGAATGCTCCTTGCATTGAGACACAAAGCCTTCAGGCTTGTTTTTACAACACTCTTACCCCTTATACTATTATGCTGAAAAGTGGCCCTTTTTGATTTTTACCATGGTTTTGTCTGCCTGCCACTTTTACTTTTCACCTTGCTACCTATTGCTTCTACCCTCATTTTACACCCCCCTGTCTCTCTGCTCTTGTACCCATCCCCCTACTCGAAACAGAACATGCGAAATGGAGAGGACAAATGATGTGGACAGAGATCTCTTCCCCGGCCCAGCTCTCTATTCTCCCGCAAGAGCGTGGTGGTTGTATGGAACGAGCTGCCAGAGGAGATAGTTGAGGTTGAGACTATCACAATGTCTAAGAGATGGTTAGACAGGTACATGGATAGGACAGGTTTGGAGGGATATGGGCCAAACGCAGGCAGGTGGGACTAGTGTAGATGAGACATGTTGGCCAGTATGGGCAAGTTGGGCCGAAGGGCCTGTGTCCATGCTGTATCATTATGACTCTGAGATCACAATGTCTAGCTTTTGACCGGGATAGCATCTATCTGCCAATCACCCCCCCCCCCCCCCCCCCCCGGACACTTATTTATTTATTTTTTATTCAAATCGTTTGCTATGTCGCTCTTCAAGGGAGATGCTAAATGCATTTCGTTGTCTCTGTACTGTACACTGACAATGACAATTAAAATTGAATCTGAATCTGAATCTGAATCTGAATCTGAATCACAACTAATTATCTGGACATACGTGCCCCCCTGCCCACAGCTGTATGGTGCCATCACATCTAGTCACATTTCCATTTCCTTGTGTCCACTCTCTGCATTTCCCAGGTCATTCATTACTCTACAATCATTACTCCGTCATTTATTACTCTACAATCATTACTCCATCATTCATTACTGTACAATCATTACTCCATCATTCATTACTCTACAATCATTACTCCGTCATTTATTACTCTATATTTATTACTCTACCTCACAACTATTGGTTTAGAGTAATCGAGTCACACACTGTGGAAACAGGCCCTTCGGCCCAACCTTCCCACACTGACCAACATATCCCGTCTACACCAGTCCCACCTGCCTGCGCTTGGTACATATCCCTCCAAACCGTTACAAACCCTGCACTAGTCAAAGTATTTTATAAATCTCTCCAGAGATGCTGCCCTTTCCCGCTGAGTTACTCCAGCATTTTGTGTCTAGCTTTCTTTTTTAAATGTTACTTTTTGAACGTGGAGACCCTGCAATGTTTTATAAACTAATATAATATCCCGGGGCTTTTAATATTGGATTTTTGTAGACCATGTAACTTATTCTAGAAGTTACATTTAAATTTGTGTGATTTTCAATAAGGTATTCAGGTTGGTGATACTGTTCAGACCCTGGTGGCTAAGGCTGAATTTTAACGAGTTTACAGAAGTGTTTCCCTTGCATCTGGCAATGCTGAAGTATGAATTGGCTTTTTAAATAGCTGACGGGCACAGATTAACATATGGTGGTGTAAATGATTGCAGGGCCAGAATTGCCCAGTCTCAAATGTAACTGGAGAGATTAGAAGTCTTTATTTTTCCTAGGGAGTAATAGATAATGTGAAGTAGACTCCTGCAGATAGACAAGGAATCTGGAGTAACTCAGCGGGTCAGGCAGCATCTGTGGAGAACATGGATAGGTGACGTTTCACAGAGTGCTGGAGTAACTCAGTGGGACAGGCAGCATCTGTGGAGAACATGGATAGGTGACGTTTCACAGAGTGCTGGAGTAACTCAGAGGGTCAGGCAGCATCTATGGAGTGAAGGAAATAGGCAACGTTTCGGGCCGAAACCCGGAAGGGTTTCAGCCCGAAACGTTGCCTATTTCCAGAAGGATTTCGGCCCGAAACGTTACCTATTTCCTTCGCTCCATAGATGCTGCTGCACCATAACTCAGCGGGTCAGGCAGCATCTGTGGAGAACATGGATAGGTGACGTTTCAGGTCGGAACCCTTCGCTGCTCTTAAAGATAGCGGAGTCAGGGGATATGGGGAGAAGGCAGGAACGGGGTACTGATTGTGGATGATCAGCCATGATCACATTGAATGGCGGTGCTGGCTCGAAGGGCCGAATGGCCTACTCTAGGACCTAATGTCCATGTCTATTCACACCCGAACCGTCACCCATTCTTTCTCTCCAGAGATGCTGCCTGTCCCGCTGAGTTACTCCAGCATTTTGTGTCTACCTTCAGTGTAAACCAGCATCTGCAGTTCCTTCCTACACTTGTTAAAACAGTATCAGATAATTCCTCTAAAAACAAAATGGAATGAATAACAATAGTAGGTGAGGAACAGTTATACATTGGTGACCCTGGCAACATGGAAATATTCTATACAATGCTGAACAACATCTGATCTATTTGTGGATTGGTTCCTTGAAGTTTAATAACCAGATCAGACACAATGTAAAATCCCAGAGATTTATCTGCATGGATATTTGTCTCAACTATTCTCAAAATGTATATTTGATACATTGCTTATAATGTTTCGTATAGAGGGGGGCACGGTGGTGCAGCGGTAGAGTTGCTGCCTCACAGAACCAGAGTCCCAGGTTCGATCCTGACCACGGGTGCTGTCTGTACAGAGTTTGTACGTTCTCCCCATGACCTGCGTGGATTTTCCCGGGGTGCTCCGTTTAGGTTAGGCATGCAGGTTAGTAGGTTGATTGGCTTGGTCACATTGTAAATTGTCCCTAGTGTGTGCAGGATAGTGTTCGTGTGTGTGAGGGGGTCGCTGGTCGGCACGGACTGGTTGGGCCGAAGGGCCTGTTTGGGAGCTGTATCTCTAAACTAAACTAAACTTCTCTTGGGCTTGAGTTGCTGATCTTCCCCCTTGTGTGCGGGTACTTTGCTTGGCATGAATGCACATTGGATTTTCACCAGGGGTGAGAATGTGAAAAAACAACTTTCTATTAGTTTTTCTGGACGTGTGTGAGAGGGGTGTCAGGTTGTTCCTGGTGTTAGTTTCTGACCTGCGAGGGCTCTCGTTGGGAGTGTTGGGTAGTGCGGGCTCACACCAAGGTTTACATGCCCATGTTGTTACATCAGTGATAAAACAAACTATCATCAGTGGCAGAAAAATGCTTATAATTTAGTCTCTCGTTCAATTAGCTTTCAGCTAAAGACAGACACAAAATGCTGGAGTAACTCAACGGGACGGGCAGCATCTGTGGAGAGAAGGAATTCCCTTCGTCCAATTAAAACGTCACCCATTCCTTCTCTCCAGAGATGCTGCCTGTCCCGCTGTGTTACTCCAGCATTTTGTATCTAGCTTCAGTTTAAACCAGCACCTGCAGTTCCTTCCTACACACTGTGTCCAAAGATGTTGCCAGAATTAGAGGGGTAGAGGTTGAGTGAGCTGGGACTCCATCCCATGGAGCGCAGGAGGATGAGGGATGATCTTATAGTGTATAACATCACGAGAGGAATAGATCAGGTAGATGCACAGAGTCTCTTGCCCAGCATCTGTGGAGAGAAGGAATTGATGCTGCTTGTCCTGCTGAGTTACTCCAGCATTGTATGTCTATGCTGGAGGAATCAGCAGGTCAGGCAACATGTGAAGGGGATCAGAAGACAACATTTCGGGTCGGCACACTTCTTTAGACTAATTGGTCTCTGAGCAAAGTCCTGACCCGAAACATCACCTGTCTCTTTCCTCCTGCGCTTTGAGTTTAGCTGATGATGCCAGCACCTTGTGCCTCCATCAAACTGCTTTAAGTTGAATAAATCGTGAAAGATAAATAGAGCTTAATTTTCATGATATAGAAACGTTGCTGCTGTTCCCACTGAATTGTCAGAGTTGTTTAATTTAGTGTAGTTTAGTTTAGAGATACAGCGTGGAAGGAGGCCCTTCAGCCCACCGGGTCAGCGCTGACTATCGATCACTAGTTCTATCCGACACACACTAAAGACAATTTTACTGAAGTCCATTATCCTACAAAGCCACACGTCTTTGGGAATTTGGGAAACAGGAGCACCAGAAGGTCACAGGGAGAACGTGCAAACTCCGTACAGTCAGCGCCTGTAGTCAGGATCAAACGCGGGTCTCTGGCGCTGTGAGGCAGTAACTCTACCACTGTGTCATAAATATGCGATTTATATTTCCTCCAAGAACAAAAGAACAAAGTTTTCTTCCTTAAATTGTAATTAAAGTGTGTTCCGTGGTTGGAATAGATCACAATCTCCAAGTTAGAATGACCAAGAAGTCCGTGTTTTTCACTTATCAATAAGCTATTGGGCTTCTTTGATTGATTGGTCATTGATTGAAGGGCGTAATTCATGTATATTAAGGATAACATATGAATGAATTATGATTATTGTGGCTATTTTACATATGCAAAACAAGTTAATTAGAAACTATCTTTCCTCCTGTGATTCTGAAAGTACAATCCTATGTTGATAAAACTTGGAATATAGGATTATTATTGGATTCTGGATCATATCCTGATTCTGGATCACATCCTGATTCTGGATCATATCCTGATTCTGGATCACATCCTGATTCTGGATCACATCCTGATGAAGTTCACTAATTAAATGTGATTTCACATTAATTGCATTAATTAGACAATGGTATTTCACCTGCATTAATTAGACAATGGTATTTCACCTCAAAACTGCAAATACTATCTTTACGCCATAAAAGATAATGTTTTAATTAGCTATCCTAATTAAATTACATTTACATATGTCAATTGTGTTAATTAAAAAGCTATTTTCCTCAATGTCTCAAAACTGCAGCTTGTGCTTCTATAAATGTTAAATATTTTAAGCACAATGAAATATTTATTGTAATAAAATTACATCGCGTCAGAGTTTAGAACCAATCCCGACCTCTCCACACACAAACGTGGGTGGTTTTGCAGATAGTGGAGATGGCTGTGAAACATAAGGTACACAAAAATGCTGGAGAAACTCAGCGGGTGCAGCAGCATCTATGGAGCGAAGGAAATGGGCAACGTTTCAGGCCAAAACCCTTCTTCAGACTGATGGGGGGTGGGGGGGGAGAAGAAAGGAACAAGGAGGAGGAGGAGCCCGAGGGCTGAGGAAGGGGAGGAGACAGCAAGGGCTAACAAAATTGGGAGAATTCAATGTTCTTGCCCGCAGGATGCAGACTCCCCAGGCGGAATATGAGGCGCTGTTCCTCCAATTTCCGGTGCTGCTCACTCTGGCCATGGAGGAGACCCAGGACAGAGAGGTCAGACGGGGAATGGGAGGGGGAGTTGAAGTGCTGGTTGTGAAACGTTGCAGCAGGATCTTGATCGATTGGCCAGGAGGAATGGCTGATGGAATTCAATGCAGAGAAATGGTAGGTGTTGCATTTTGGGAAGTCCAACATGGGCAGGGCCTACACTGTAAAAGGTGGGCCTCTGGGCAGTGTTGTAGAGCAGAGGGATCTAGGAGTACAGGAGATTTTTATTTTATTGTATTCCAGCAATTTTATTTGTTGTGTTCACAAATGTTATTCAGGGCAATTTGATTTCATCTTTAAGCCCTAGTTATTATCATTCAAAATCACCTGTGTTAATAGGTTCTACACAGGTGAAAACACCAGCACATTCGCAACAATTGAACATCACCCATTCCTCCTCTCCAGGGATTCTGCCTGTCCCGCTGAGTTACTCCAGCAACAATAGAAACATAGAAACATAGAAAATAGGTGCAGGAATAGGCCATTCAGCCCTCCGAGCAACACTGCCATTCAATATGATCATGGCTGATCATCCAAAATCAGTTGCCTGTTCCTGCTTTCTCCCCATATCCCTTGATTCCGTTAGCCCTAAGAGCTAAATCTAACTTTCTCTTGAAAACATCCAGTGAAATGGCCTCCACTGCCGTCTGTGGCAGAGAATTCCACAGATTCACAACTGTGTGGGTGAAACGTTTTTCCTCATCTCAGTCCTAAATGGTCGACCCCTTATTATTAATTGATGCCACCCTGAGCCACGCTGATGTCTCTTTATTTTTAATATTCCCCCTCCACCTCCCTTGCCCCCTGCCCCAGGGCCATGCCTTGTACCCCTGTGTTATAATCGGGGTGACAATATTGAGCAGGGGATGACTGATGTGCCAACTATGCTTGCTGTCCAGCCCCAACACGACTAAAAACACAGTGGAACAGCAGGTAAAACTGCTGCCTCACCGCGCCAGAGACCCAGGTTCGATCCTGACCTTGGGTCCTGTCTGTGTGGAGTTTGCATGTTCTCCCTGTGACCATGTGGGTTTGCTCCGTGTGCTCCGGTTTCTTCCCATATACCACAGATGTGCGCGTTTGTATGTTAATTGACTGCACCCGAGATCAGGATCGATCCAAAGTCTCAGGTGCTGTGAAGCAGCAGCTCCACCTGCTGCACCACCGTTCCGCACAACCTATTTGTCACTCTTTGTTTGTGATGAGGAAACAAGCGAGAAGCAGTGGAGGATTTCAGTGCTAATTTTAAATGATCAATTAAATACTTGCCCAAAAAGCTGAATGTACATCATTACAATCTTATTCACCTCTACAACATTAACAAAGGCATGTTTAAATTAAATGAGAAAATGGGTAGGAAGCTGGTTTAAACCGTAGACACAAAAACCTGGAGTAACTCAGCAGGTTGGACACTCAGATGTTGGCTGACCCATTGAGTTACTCCAGCTATTTGTGTGAAAATAGGTGAATAATTTAGCAAGCAGCACACCAGTGACAATTTTATAAATAGAATATATAAAGGAGTTAACAATTAATTTCCAATATTTCACTTGGGCAGTTTACACCCCAGCGGTATGACCATTGACTTCTCCAATTTCAGGTAGTCCTTGCTTTCTCCCTCCTTCCCCTCCCCTTCCCAGCTCTCCTAACCCATCTTCCTTTCCTTTTCCCACCCCCCCCCCCACCCCCCCGGCATCAGTCTGAAGAAGGGTCTCGACCCGAAACGTCGCCTTTTCCTTCACTCCACAGATGCTGCCTCACCCGCTGAGTTTCTCCAACATTTCTGTCTACCTTCGATTTTTCCAGCATCTGCAGTTCTTCCTTGAACAATTAATACAAGATACTTTCAAACTGAAGCACAGGGCAGGCTGTGCCTGTATCTTCAGCACCATATGATGCTACACAATTTATCCATTTGATCTGCTTCAGTTTGCATGCAGGTAGCATTTCATAAAGTGACTAGCAAGTAATAAGGTGCAAATTGGAGCCAAACCTAGGAAGGAGCCAGCATATTTCATGGGTACTTGAGCAAGCGCTTTAAGTACTGTAGGCATCTGTGGAATGTACAGACTGGATTTTGTTTAAAAAAAAATGTCTTTGTCAAGATTATTATTTAAACTTGAGTAATATTCATTCAGGCAGCAAAACATTTCATGCGACCAGTGTACTGGTTTAAGGAGCAACTAAACAAAAGTGGTGAATTCCACTTATCGATTGTGTTCTGTTATTTTCTTCTACTTTGTGTAGCATTTGGTTCATTTTGTGATCTCAGCACAATTGGCTCATTAAATCTGCAGGAAGGAACTGCAGATGCCGTTTTATATCGAAGATAGACACAAAATGCTGGAGTAACTCAGCGGGTGAGGCAGCATCTCTGGAGAGAAGGAATGGGTCGAGACCCTTCTTCACACCCGAAATGCCTCGACCCAAAAAATCACCTACTCCGCAGATGCTGCCTGTCCCATGGAGTTACTCCACGGGACAGAATTTTGTGTCTATCTTCAGTTTAAACCAGCACCTGCAGTTCCCTCCCACACATCATTCTTATTTGGTCTTTGACTAAGACAAACACGTTGCCTCAAAAGGAAACCTTCACCCAAGGCTCCCGTACCTTCTCATTGATGCCTGGGTAGATATTGGACAAATGAAATGATACATAAAACCTATATGATGAATTATAAATGCTGCTCGCTGTAAATATACAAAAATCCAATATCTTTGAAACCAAGTGGATGTTTTGAACATTCAGTATACCCAGGAGAAGCACACACGCATCTAATATTTTCTTCACGAAATTCAGCTGGCCAACCTTGTGCGGGACAACTTGTGACCTTATTTTTAAATTGCACAAGAAAGGAAATGGAAAATAGGAAAAAAACCTATTGGAGAATTCTCTTGAATTGTGGACCAATCTACAGGAAAAAGTGGGCAAGTAACTGAGAAATGTCTGTGTGCACACACAGCTGACCGATTACAATGTTATTAGAAAAACATTCAACGTTACACTTTAGTTTTACTTTAGTTTGGAAAAACAGCATGGGATCAAGCCCTTCGGCCCACCGAGACCATGCCGACCAGCGACCCCCCCCATCTAACGCTGTCCAACATGCAATAGGGGCAATTTACACCTACACCAAGCCAATTCCACATACAGTATATGGCGAGATGGACATGACGTGCTGGAGTAACTCGGTGGGACAGGCAGCGTCTCTGGAGAGAAGGAATGGGTGACGTGTCGGGTCTCAGTCTGAAGAAGGGTCTCGACCCAAAACGTCGCCCATTCCTCCTCTCCAGAGATGCTGCCTGACCCGCTGAGTTACTCCAGCATCTTGTGTCTCTCTTCGATACAAATCAGCATCTGCAGTTCCTTCCTCCACATATATGGTGGTTTCTATCTTTTCTATATATGGTCACAACTCTCCAGTTTCAAGTCAAACATGTCTGAGTGTTAGTGCTGCAGCACAAGGGGAGGAGAGCATGCTGGCGTTACCTGAAGATGGAGAAGGTGGGTTGGGGCTATCCTCCTGTGTGCTCCCCGTCACTGAATACGCTCCTGGTGTCAGGTTGTCCTCCGTCACGTTGGCTGACCCAGGGGTGGTGGACCTGCTCACAGATTGGGAGTCCTGGTCACTCCCAGACCCACGCCGTTCATCCTGAACACCTTGGACTCCTTCATCTCCCATCTTCTTCCCCTTCTTGTGTACTCTGGAATGTACAACCACCTGGTGGTAGGTTCGAAACACCCGCCCACAGTCGGGACACTCTGTTGGCTTTTCCTTCATTGTTGTGTGGTTTTGCCCTAATCCACCAATCTTATATTCCAGACCTTGACCCATTCCTTGTGTCATGAACTCTCTGCTTCCCATCAGATCATTTTTACCAGAAAGGTCATTCATGTTGGTTCTTTTTGGGCTTTGGATCAGATCCCCATCCAACTTCTGTTTTGTTTTCTCCCCGGCTGTGAAGATGATCCCTCTCTTGTCCTTGTCCAGGCTGGCCCCTGCAACTGGGCTGGGCTTCCTCCTGCCCAAGGTGGAGATGTTTCTTGGGTTCCATCACCATCCCTCTGGTCACCAGCTGCCAGGCATGGTAGCTGTTCACAGGGTCAAACTCAGCCACGCGGGCCACCGCCTGCAGCCGCTCCATGCAGTTCGACTTCAGAGGAGGTGCCAAGGTCAAACACCCCAACAGAGACCTCTTTTCTGCCTCTATCAGACCACGGGCCGCGCTGCCTACAGGCACCAGGAGCTTCCCAAGCATTTCCTTCTCCTTCCGAGCCAACTCGGCTTTGCTGTAATGCAGCTGGCTCTGTTCATGTAAGCTCAACTTATCAGGAGACAAGAAGCCACTCTGTAAACAGGACACATAGGCAGAGTAGACATTGGAGTGGGATTCTGGGACCATGTTGTTCAGGTTCTCAGGTACCTCGGGCTCACTTGGAGGGGGGTTCTTGACGGCCAGTTTGTTCAGATGGACCTTCATGTGGTTTTTGAGGAACCAAGGCTCCTTAAACCTCCGTCCACAGATCTGGCAGCTGTGCTCGAAGGAGTCCTTGTGCTTCCTCATGTGGCCTTTCAGGAACCAGGCCTGGCTGAAGACCTGGCCACACACCTCGCAACGGAACTCGTTGGCGGGCTGTTCGCCGTTGCCGCTGGCTCCTTGCCCTGGCACGGCCTCAGCCGTGATGTGTGCTTTCTCCACGTGGCTGATGAGGTCCTCCTCCTGAGAGGCAGCAAACTCGCAGAGAGTGCACTTGTAGGGTTTGTGCAGAATGCGGATGTGTCTCTCTAGTTCCTCGCGCTTCTTGAACTTGCCCTTGCAGAAGGTGCATTTGAAGCCCACCATGGTGGCTGTAGCCCCTTCCTCCTGACCACCCGCGGGCTTGGGGGTGGTCACTGCGGTGGAGGCATCAGCACCACCTTGGCTGACTGGCGCGGTCAAGCTGCCCGAGCTGAGCACGGCCTGGTGAGGTTTGCCGTCCACTCTGGCCACCCCCAGACCGCTCTTCATCTGCTTGTCCCGCAGGATAGCCCTCTCCTCCAGCTCATGCAACAGCCGGTTCTCCTCCCGCACCCGTCCACGCCCCTTGCCCAGGTTGCCCAGCTTGTGGGTACGCAGGTGGATCTTCAGGTTGCCTTTCTGAGCTGCCCTGTGGTCACAGTAGGGGCATTTGAAGGGCTTCTCGCCCGTGTGCGTGCGCATGTGTAAGGACAGGATGCTGTTGAAGCGGAAACGCTTGCCACAGATTGGACACGGGTACTTCCTAGACTTCTTGGCATCATCGTCCATCCCGTTCATCTGCGAAATGATGCCAAGGTTCTGGCCATTCAAAAAGTGCTGTAAGTCCACGCGACCATTCATCCCCAAGCTGGCATCAATGTCCGTGTTCAGCTGGTTGGCCAGCAGAGTCATTTGGTTGCTGATGGGCTGGTTGGCTGCTGTGTGTTGGCGGTTCCCCTCCAGGACGATACTCGCTGTCTTCTCCTCCAAGTTGCCTCTGCTCTGCAGCTCAGGGAAGGCATGGCCCAGTTGCGTGGTCAATTGGTGCAGCTTCTGGCTGATGGGATACTGGCCATTCAGTACAGGCTTGTTGAGCTGTACATCAGTCTCAGGCACTGCTGAAGATACACCAAGGCACAGGCTTGCTTCCTCCATCCCTAAACACAGAAAACAAAAGCCTCATGTTAAATCTGTAACACATTTTTAACATAGAGCACAGAACAGGACAGCACAGAGGATGGGACATGGGGCAGTCCCACACAGGAACATGGGCATGGAGCATAGAAAGATACTGCAACATGGAGCATGGAGCATAGATGGAGCATAGAACATGGAGCAGTCCCACACAGGAGCATGGAACTATACTGCAACACGGAGCATGGAGCATAGAACATGGAGCACGGAGCATAGAACATGGAGCATAGAGCAGGCCCACACAGGAACATGGAACATGGAGCAGTCCCACACAGGAACATGGAACTATACATGCAACATGGAACACGGAACATGGAGCAGGCCCACACAGGAACAGGGAACTATACCGCAACATGGAACATGGAACATGGAGCAGTCCCACACAGGAACATAGAACATGGAGCAGTCCCACACAGGAACATAGAACTATACCGCAACATGGAACATGGAACACGGAACATGGAGCAGGCCCACACAGGAACATAGAACTATACCGCAACATGGAACATGGAACACGGAACATAGAGTAGTCCCACACAGGAACACGGGACATGGAGCATGGAACATAGAACATAGAACATAGAACATAGAACAGACAGCAGTACAGCACAGGAACAGGCCCTTCGGCCCACCATGGTGCCAATCTAAACTAACCCTATCTGCCTGCATGTGGTATCGATCCCTTGACCATAGAGTTTTGTTTCATAGAGTGGTCAGTCTTGAGGGCATTTTCAGCATCTCACATTGATTGGAGATTGTAACATTGAGAACGTGAAACATAGAACAGGACATGAACAGGCCATTCGGCCCACAATGTCTGTGCCGAACACAATGCCATTATAAACCAATCTCCTCTGTGTGCACATAATCCATATCCCTCCGTTCTCTGTATATCCATGTGCCTATCCTAAAGCCTCGTAAACACTTCTGTTGTATCTGCCTCCACCACCACCCCTGGCAGCACGTTCCAGGCACCCACCACCTTCTGTGTACAAATCTTGCCCTATTTTAAAACAGCGCAGAAACATTTTTACTTGATAAAAGTTAAATATAATTTCATTACACGCTAATCACAACATTTTTCTTTGGCGTCCCAGCTTCATTTCTCGGCCATAGAAAAATAAACTGGTATTATATTAATTTCAGAAAACGCAAATACAACAGTCTGGTCTTCATTTACAAACATCAAATAACCATAAACCATAGAAACATGGAAACAGGCCATCTGCAGGAGTAGTGCCATTCTTAGGCCCTTCGAGCCAGCACCGCCAACCCTCCATATGATCCATGGCTGATCCATTTATAAATGATCAATGAACCTGCCTCCCCGTTCCACTGGAAGCTCATTCCACACCATACCACTCTTGTAAAGAATTTATCATTTACCCCTAACCTTCTGTCCCTTAATTCTGAAGTCATGTCCTCTTGTTTGAATCTTCCCCATTCTCAAAGGGAAAAGCTGATCCCCATCAACTCTGTCTATCCCTCTCATCATTTTAAAGACCTCTATCAGGTCCCCCTTTAACCTTCTGCGCTCCAAAGAATAAAAACCTAACTTATTCAACCTATTTCTGTAACTTAGTTGTTGAAACCCAGGCAACATTCTAGTAAATCTCCTCTGTACTCTCTATTTTGTTGACATCCTTCCTATAATTGGGCGACCGACCAAAATTGTACACCATACTCCAGATTTGGTCTCACCAATGCCTTGTACAATTTTAACATTACATCCCCTTCTATACTCAATGCTCTGATTTATAAAGGCTAGCATACCAAAAGCTTTCTTTACCACTCTATCTATATGAAATTCCACCTTCAAGGAACTATGCACGGTTATACCCAGATCCCTCTGTTCAACCCATTTATTCTTAACGTCCTGTCCTGCCAAGGTGTAGCACCTGGTTAGAGTTACAATGCCATTTGTCCAATGGCCCCTTCAAAGCTTTATGTTTCTATAAAAACTATTCCCTATTCCCTACACTGCAGCAACGTTCCACAATTGACTGTGAATCCATCTTGCTTTTTTACCCAACATTTTTCTGATCAAATTAATGTTTACAATCCACTCTGAATGAATTAGTAGGGTGGTGCGGTGGCACAGTTGCAGGAGTGGCACATTTGGCCCTTCGGTAAAGCTGATCTGCCTTACAATCAACGCCATATCCTTTGTTTCCTTTAGCTATAAGAGCTAAATCTAACTCTCTCTTGAAAACATCCGATCCACAGATTGCACGGTGAAAATGTTTGTCCGTCCAGTCCCGTGACTTATTTTTAAACTGTGGGTTTTACTGCCGGGTGCTCCAGTATTCCCTCCCACATGCAGCAACGTTCCAATTGATTTTTTGTACAGGTTTGTAGGTTCATAGGGTGGAGCGGTGGCACAGCGGTGGCACAGCGGTAAAGCTTCTGCCTTACAACGCCATAGACCCGGGTCCGATCCTGCACGGTGGCTGTATGTTCTCCCCGTGACCTGCGTGGGTTTTCTCCGGGTGCTCCAGTTCCCTCCCACATACCAAAGACGTACAGGTTTGTAGGTTCATTGGCTTTGGTAAAATTGTAAATCGATGGGCCAAAGGGCCTGTTTCCAGTCTGTGATAGTAAACTAAACTAAACTGAACTAAACTAGCCACTACAAGTTAGTCCCGATGCCTCACTTTTTATCAGTTGATATAATTTAATCTTCTGTCCAAGAAGATACTTATGACCCTGTCCCACTAACGCAACTTTTTCGGCAACTGCCGGTACCCTTCATAGGTCTGTGCAGGTCGCCGACATGTATGGTCATGAGTCGTCTCCTCAGTCGCCCAAAGAGTCGTACCTTGCTCTGGTCTCCACTGGATTTTCAACATGTTGAACATTTTCAGCGACCTGCTGCGACTATGACGGGTGCCGGCAAGTTGCCGAAAAAGTCACATAAGTGGGACAGGCCCTTTAGGTGTTGAAGATTCTCACCTAAATATACGCTTCTGTCACAAACATGTTTCTGTCACAAACATGCCAGACATAATATTGAAATTATAAATGAATGAATTTCTAATGTTCTAAATAATAAGTTGAGTCTTCTGACAGAAGAAACTAATAGCAGTTTGTTCTGGTTAATTGAAACAATACCTTTTCAAGCTGATTATTTTTGCTCCTTTGCTGGCTGTTGTAACACATGATTATAAATAATCTTCCACAAAGATATTGTACATATAAGAAGCTCAAAGATCTAGGCTAAGCTCGCTAACGTTTAATAATGCACAAATAGTTTATGTTAGATGTTAACATGTGGCTTTTCAGATTTCAATGGACATTGGCAAAATAATTTGAATGGCCAATCCTTCTTAGCTTAGTTTAGTTTAAAGATACAGCATGGAAACAGGCCCTTCGGCCCACCAAGTCCATGCTGACCATCGATCACCCGTTCACAGAGGCTCCATGTTATCCTACTTCCTCGATCCATTGTTTGAAACACAGAGATGAAGTTGGTAATATATGCACGGACACACACTACATCACAGACGGCTGTGGAGGCCAAGTCAATGGATATTTTTAAGGCGGAGGTAGATAGATTCTTGATTAGTACGGGTGACAGGGGTTATGTGGCGAAGGCAGGAGAATGGGGTTGAGAAGGGAAGATAGATCAGCCATGATTGAATGGTGGAGTAGACTTGGTGGGCCGAATGGCCTAATTCTACTCCTATCACTCATGAACCAACGAACTTATGAAGACAAAGTCTGAAGAAGGGTTTCGGCCCGAAACGTCGCCTATTTCCTTCGCTCCATAGATGCTGCTGCAACCGCTGAGTTTCTCAGGCATTTTTGTGTACCTTCGATTTTCCAGCATCTGCAGTTCCTTCTTAAACAACTTATGAAGACTAGCGAGCAAAAGATGACCATGCCTGGCATCTATCTGCCTGTTCTTTCACTTTGGTCATCCAGGCCACGTTTGGCTAAAATATTTCATCAAGCACCTCTTTGGCACGAATGTCAACATTCTTCAACAGTGTTTAACAGGATCAAATCCTAACACATCCATGCAAGGCTTATTTTGTTAAAGATATAATGAACATATTAAAAAATGCAAATATTATTCTTGTCCCTGACATCTGATGGAAAGATAGCCTTCTGGGCAGGGTCACAAAACAGCTGAAAACATTTGAACAAAAATAGACCAAGTATTTAAGTTTGCACATTAGCCTAGAGTGTTGGGAGACTGGATAAGGATATTTTATTTAATGCCTGCTAAAACCAACAACATGGATGTTTTGATATTTAAAAAAAATCATTGGACCACAAATATGCAGCAATTCTATGTAGTGCATTCTGTCACATAATATATATATCTAAGTAAGGTTCAGAGAGTAATGCCTTCGTTGGTCATGGTCTGTATTAGAACGAATGCCAATGTTAAATAGGAAATCCTACTTGGAAATCAAAAGCAAGGAGCAGAAATGTCACGTTTGCTGCTCCTAATTTGAGGAAGGACATCCTTACTATTGAGGCAGAGCAGCATAGGTTCACCAGGTTAATCCCTGGGATGGCGGGACTGTCATTTGAGGTAAGATTGGAAAGACTGGGCTTGTATTCACTGGAATTTAGAAGGATGAGAGGATATCTTACAGAAAGGTATAAAATTATAAAAAGACTGGACAAGCTAGATGCAGGAAAAATGTTCCCAATGTTGGGAGAGTCCAGAACCAGGGGCCACAGTCGAAGAATAAAGGGGGGCCCATTTAAAACTGAGATGAGAAAAACTTTCTCACCCAGAGAGTTGTGAATTGTGGAATTCTCTTCCACAGAGGGCAATTCACTGGATGGATTTAAAAGAGAGTTACATAGAGCTCTAGGGGCTAGTGGAATCAAGGGATATGGGGAGAAGGCAGGCACGGGTTACTGATTGTGGATGATCAGCCATGATCACAATGAATGGCGGTGCTGGCTCGAAGGGCCAAATGGCCTCCTCCTGCACCTATTTTCTATGTTTCTTTGTGTCTATGTTTCTGATCGTTAACAACCGTAGACTAAATGCAGAGCCCAGTATTCTGAGGATTCAACAACAAAATAACTGCTGCCTGAAACGCACTGACACTCTGCAATATTTCAACACCTCAGCCCCAGACCTGGTGGAGGTGGACATATGGGCTGCAAGCACAAACAGAGCTCTGACACTTTGCCAATGTGATGGGAAGGTATGAAGATACGAGGAGCTGTGCCAGTCTTCACACTTAGTGGCCAGGCGAGAATCTGCTGAAACTTGCCACATATGCAGGATAGTGGATGCAATGACAATGTACCATGTAAAATTGTACCATGAACCAAGGAGGTCATCAGTCAACAGAGAGCTTTTATTCCACATGCTGAGAGCTATAATCTGCACTCTGTATCTTCCCCTTTCCTCTACCTATTATACCAGAGTTTAATCTGATGGTACATCAGTGCTGGAATAATTCAGCGGGTCAGGCAGCATCTCTGGAGAGAAAGGATGGGTGACGTTTTGGGTCGGGACTCTTCTTTGTCAAATTCAATGAATTGAAATACATTTCTGTGAGGTTATTTCATTAGTTAGAATTCACAGGGCCAAGGAGAGATGTGAATAGATAACCAAGTTCACCATTTTTGGTTGCATGACATCGTGCTTTGAAGGATCAGGGTAGTTTTTGCATGATCAGAGGAGAAGAATACTGGGAAATATTTCTAAATGGACTCGGGATGAATCAGGGTCATAAAAGTTGTACACCATAAACTTAGAAACATGGAAAATAGGTGCAGGAGTAGGCCATTCGGCCCTTCGAGCCTGCACCGCCATTCAATATGATCATGGCTGATCATCCAACTCAGTATCCTGTACCTGCCTTCTCTCCATACCCCCTGATCCCTTTAGCCACAAGGGCCACAACTAACTCCCTCTTAAATATAGCCAATGAACTGGCCTCAACTACCCTCTGTGGCCAAGAATTCCAGAGATTCACCACTCTCTGTGTGAAAACAGATCCTGACAATAAAGATTGATCATATATTGATTTCTTCACATATTATATCAGCTATGAATTTGTTATGGGAGATTACAATAGTTCATTCCCAGAACACGGCAGTTAACCCCTTGATTCCTGGAATACTTTAAAAGTTTATTTTTCCCTCGGGAGATATCAAGATTGCTTCGACATCAACTCTCGTCCCCATTCCTGAAAGTATTGTCATTGAACCATGATTGACAGCATGATCTGTCTCAGCTTTGCCCAAGGGTGTTCCGATGGAGGTCACCCTTGCAACTGAGCTTCACTGGACACCTGCTTGGGCAAGTTGGGCCATGGTCAGCATGGGTCCTTATCTTGACCCCTTGTGCCCAAACAGCCCCTCCATCTCCATCCCCACACCCAGTCCCGGGTCACGTCCAAAACTCCAACCCACTGGACCAGAGGAATGGTCTCTCCCCACCAACAGCTGCTCGTAACTGCCCCGACCAAGGCCCACCCCACCAGCCATTCTCCTCCTGGTCCATTTCCCTAGTCTGTCGGGCTCTGATGAACCCACCACAGTTCTCAACCCACTTCTATACCCATCACTAAACCTCCCACCAACCTCCCACTCCATGAATCCAGCACTCAACTTGTCCACACCGGCCAACATGCCCCATCAACAATAGTCCCACCTGCCTGCATTTGGTCCATATCCCTCGAAACCTGTCCTATCCATGTACCTGTATACAGGGTAGATACAGGTGGATACAGGTGGATACAGGCGGATACAGGTGGATACAGGCGGACACAGGTGGATACAGGCGGACACAGGTGGATACAGGCGGATACAGGTAGATACAGGTGGATACAGGTAGATACAGGTGGATACAGGTGGATACAGGCGGATACAGGTAGATACAGGCGGATACAGGTAGATACAGGTGGATACAGGCGGACACAGGCGGATACAGGTGGACACAGCTGATCACTAAACACTTTACAGGGTTTGACCCACCCGCACCTCTCTTTGCCAGCATCCTCCCCCCTACTCCAATCAGCCTGAAGAAGGGTCCGGGTCTGAAACCTTGCCCATCCATTCCCTCCACAGATGCTGCCTGACCCACAGAGTTCCTCCAGCACTTGGTGTTTTGCGCAAGATTCCAGCATCTGCACTTCATGGCGTCTGCACTTCCTTCGTCTATTTGTTTACTCGGATTCCAAATGATGCCTTTAACCACAGAAGGGACTCTAAATTCCACTTTTTTTTCCACTTACAAATGCATTTTTTAAATATTTAAATGTTATTCATTAATTATTAGTTAACTAATACCACAGAATGCAGCAGATGATAAATACAGCATTAAATAAAAGCAGCTAATTAGAAAACTCACACTATGTTAACTGATGTGAAACCCATTAACATTCATAGTTTAAATATGAAAGTCCACTCAGTTCAATTAAAAGACCTACATTTGCTTCATTTCTGGGAGCAAAACTTGTAATTTTAGCATCAAACTGACATATCGGGAACACATGAATTTTATAATGTGAAACATTTCACAGAGGACAAAGGTTTAAGGTGAAGGGGAAAGATTCAATGGGAATCTGAGGGGTAGCTTTTTCACACAAAGGATGGTGGGTGTATTGAACGATCTGCCGGAGGAGGTAGTTGAGGCTGGGACCATCTCCACGTTTAAGAAACATTTAGACAGGTACATGGATAGGACAGGTTGATAGGGATATGGACCAAATGCAGGCAGGTGGGACAATAGTGTAGATGGGGCAAGTTGGGCCAAAGGGCCTGTTACCATGCCTCAAAGCGAACATTCGACTCAAGTATCTTCCCCACGATCGATGTAAGGCTAACTGGTCTATAATTCCCTGTTTTCTCTCTCTCTCCAGTCCACAGGAACTGATCCAGAGTCGAGAGAACATTGGGACAAGGACCTGCAGATGCTGATTTACTGAAGGTGTCAGTGGTTATGGGGAGAAGAATGGAGAACAAAAGCTTTTCACTTTACCTCGGTATACATGACAATAAACTAAACTCACATTGCTTTACGTTTCACTCCTCTAGTCTCCTTTTCACAACCGCGCTGTATCTCTAAACTAAACTAAACATGGCACAACTGGTAAAGCCGCTGGCTCTCGGCTCCAGTCAGCTGGTTTCAATCCTAACCTGTGTCACTGTTCAGAAGTTCATACGTGATAGGGGTAGAATTACGCCATTCGGCCCATCAAGTCTACGCCATTCAATCATGGCTGATCTATCTCTCCCTCCCAACCCCATTCTCCTGCCTTCTCCCCATAACCCCTGACACCCGCACTAATCAAAAATCTATCTATCTCTGCCTTACAAATATCCGCTGACTTGGCCTCCACAGCCGTCTGAGTTACTGTCTGTGAGGAGTGAGGACAATCTCCCTGTGACAGCGTGAGGGTGCCAGATTCCCACATCAGCACCAAGATGTGCACGTTAGCAGATTAATTATCTGTTTAAAATTCCTCCTGTTCAATGATAGAACTGGGGGAGTAGATTGGGGTTGATGTCGGATTAACATGAATGTGTAGTTGATGGCCAGCATGGACTGGATGGGCCGAAAGGCCTTGCTGCATCATTCTATGATGATGCGTCTCCATAGCTCAGTCATCCCTGAAGCAGCAATGGCGGACAGGCCAAGTCATGTTGCACGTCAGTAAAACCATCCTCACATCGGTCAGCAACAACAAATGCTCATTCAGTCCCTTACAGTGACAGGCATCCACCAACCTCCATCCCAACAACCATCAGGCTCTTGAACTTCACCCACACTAACTCCACCTCAATCCACAAACTGTCTTGGGTGCACGATGGTCTGAAGAAGTGTCTCGACCCAAAACATCACGCATTCCTTCTCTCCACAGATGCTGCCTGACCCGCTGAGTTACTCCAGCACTCTGTGAAACGTCACCTATCCATGTCCTCCACAGATGCTGCCTCCACAGATGCTGCCTGACCCGCTGAGTTATGGTGCAGCAGCATCTATGGAGCTAAGGAAATAGGCAACGTTTCGGGCCGAAATCCTTCTGGAAATAGGCAACGTTTTGGGCTGAAACCCGGAAGGGTTTTGGCCCGAAACGTTACCTATTTCCTTAGCTCCATAGATGCTGCTGCATCCGCTGAGTTACTCCAGCACTCTGTGAAACGTCACCTATCCATGTTCTCCACAGATGCTGCCTGACCCGCTGAGTTACTCCAGCACTCTGTGAAACGTCACCTATCCATGTTGCTGCCTGACCCGCTGAGTTGCTGCTGTGAGTCACCTATCCATGTTTCCAGCATTTTGTGCCTGAGTTACTCCAGCGCTCGGTGTCAAATCCATGCATGCTGCCTGCTGAGTTTCCTTAGCGCTCTCTGTGAAAACATAGTTCTCCAGAAGTAGGTTGTGTGAAAGGAGTCCACAGATGCTGCTGCAGCATTTGTGCCTATCTTCGATGCCAGCATCTGCATTTCCTTCATAGAAATATGAGGCCATTCGGCCTTTCAAGCCAGCACCGCCATTCAATATGATCATGACTGATCATCCACAATCAGTACCCCGTTCCTGCCTTCTCCCCATATCCCTAGATTTCTACACATTCTGAGCTTTTGTTCTGTTTTGCACTATATTGAGCTTTTCTTAAAAAAGTTATTGAACTATTTTTTGTCTGTTATTATGTCATCTCTTGAACACCATGTTTAAAAGCCTCGAGTAACTCAGTGGGTGAGGCAGCATCTCTGGAGAGAAGGAATAAAACGTCACCCATTCCTTCTCTCCAGAGATGCTGCCTGTCCCACTGAGTTACTCCAGTATTTTGTGCCTACCTTCGATTTAACCAGCAACTGCAGTTCTTCCTTACACATGTTTCTCAGCATTGTAGAGTAACAAGTCCCGAGAAAACATCCACAGCAGTAATGAGGTAGGTTGGAAGATTGGGTTTTGTAACAGGATCTCCTACTGAGGCTATTTGTACCATCTCATTGGGGCACAAGTATAATGAGAAGCAGCCCAAACCAGTGTTCAGGAACGAACTGCAGATGCTGGGTTTAAACCAAAGATGGACACAAAAAGCTGGAGTAACACAGCGGGACAAAACTGAAGGGTCTTGACCGAAACATCGCCAATTTCTTCTCTCCAGAGATGCCGCCTCACCCGCTGAGTTACTCCAGCATTTTGTATCTACCTTCGATTTAACCAGCATCTGCAGTTCTTGCTTACACATGTTTAAAAGCCGATTGTGCTGCTGTAAGTAAGAGTTTAGGTACATGAAAACAAAACACTCTAGGCTCTTGATCCCATCTGCAAATCCCTGTCCCTTCTCCCACCAGCTACCTGGTTTATCGGCCGTGATATATCGGCTCATGGTATTGTTTCTGGCACCTTGCACCCAAAGAAAACTCCCCCGTTTCGCAATAACCAACCTGATCTCCCGGTGACTCAGCACTCCCCCTCCCATTCCCAATCCGATCTTTCTGTCCTGGGTCTCCTCCATGGCCAGAGTGAGGCCCACCGCAAATTGGAGGAGCAGCACCTCATATTTCGCTTGGGTAGTTTACACCCCAGCGGTATGAACATTGACTTCTCCAATTTCAGGTAGTCCCTGCTTTCTCCCTCCTTCCCCTCCCCTTCCGAGCTCTCCCTCAGCCCACTGTCTCCGCCTCTTCCTTTCTTCTTCCTCCCGCCCCCCATACCCCATCAGTCTATTCCTTCTCCCCATAGATGCTGCCTCACCTGCTGAGTTTCTCCAGCATTTTTGTTCCCCATTTAACCGGGAGATAAGGGGGGAAGAAACTACAACCTGAAGAAAGTTAGGAGGAAGAATATCTTGGGCAGGTGAGCATGTTATTCCCAGAGCCCCCTCACTCCTTCTGTCTGTGGAAAAAAACAACATAACACTTCCATTTCTGGCCTCGTTATTGTGTTGCGATATTTCCCAATAGGTTGCGTTTGTGAAAAAATGCTATAACACCTTCAGTTCATCAGTTCCCAGTTAAAATTGGCCAGTGACATCACTGGAGACTAGTTCATGTATTTAAGGAAAGATGTTGCAAATCTCTAAGAGGTGTCTTGCTCAATATGGTTGGGTTATTATTTACGGGGGGTGGAAGATTGCAACCTTCACGTGGTCCGCCCTGTTTTGACTAATGCAAGCAACCCGGCGTGCACAGTCAAATAAGATCAAATAGAACAAGTTGTCCTACAACTTTAGGCTGTGCACGCCATACGCAAGAAGAAGATTATTTACGGAGTGTTTTTTCGGCAACTTGCCGGCACCCGTCATAGTCGCAGCGGGTCGCTGAAAATGTTCAACATGTTGAAAATCCAGCGGCGACCCGAAAAATGTACAATTCTTTGGGCGACAACTCACGACTATACAGGGGTTACGTGTCGACATTATTTATATTGATGCCAGAGATGTCTACAAATCCACCCTGCCCAAATAAAATCGTGCCTGGACCTGGAAGCCTTTATCAAAGTAATGTGATACAGTGGTGGCTTCTATTTTGTCTCCTTCAGTGAAACATTCGTTGACACGTTGTGTGATTTCTGTAACCTAAGCAGACTCTGGAGTTAACCAATGTTGTGATGTGTAGGAAAGAACTGCAGATGCTGGTTAAAATCGAAGGTAGACACAAAATGCTGGAGTAACTCAGCGGGACAGGCAGCATCTCTGGAGAGAAGGAATGGGTGACGTTTCGGCTCGAGACCCTTGTTCAGACTGAAGAAGTTGTTGTGATGTATTTGTCCTCATGTAAAACAAAATGCCCACCAGTTCACTCTCTGCTCGAAGCACCAAACACAAACGTGCTGGAATTTGCTGCTTGCTGCATGATGTTTTTGGCATTGAACATTATTACAGATCACCCCTAGGGCTGATTGTGAAAGGCACAGACTGCATAACGTGAGCAGCTCTAGCGGGTGCTGCACAGAGCAGTCAGTGCTGTGGGATTTCCCCACAGCTGACACAGCCTGGCATTCCCTGCCGAGGTGTTGCAGGTTCTCAGACAGTTCCCAGCGAGGCTCAGCAGGTGTGAGAGAGAGATCACAACCACACAGGCTCAACACTGCCACACTCTTCCAGCCACAACAGAAGCTTGCCACTGATGAATGGATGCTGGAATGCTGAAGGGTCCTCCTGCAGAATAGCCGAGGGACTGGAGAAGGGAATTGTATTGTGTAAAGGAGGAAGCTGCTGAGATGCCAGGCTGTGCTCTGCTTGGAGCAGGTTGCTGGGGATCTCAGTCAGTGTACCAATGTAGACTCTATATGCCTGCATTTCAGATATGTCAATCCCCATCCTTCTGTAGGAGCGGGCCCAGTTGTGCAGCGGTAGAGTTGCTGCCTCACAGCGCCAGATACCCGGGTTCGATCCTGACCTCGGGAGCTGTCTGTGCAGAGTTTGCACGTTCTCCCTGTGACCTGCGTGGGTTTTCTTCGGGTGCTCTGGTTTCTTTCCACATCCCAAAGACGTGTGGGTTTGTAGGTTAATTGGCTTTGGTAAATTGTCCCTAGTGTGTGTGGGATGGAACTAGTGTCTGGGTAATTATTAGTCTGGCGGTTTCGCTAAACTGTGCTTACCCCTGTCCCACGGGACTGAAGGGAAATATATTTTGAGAATAAATAAAGCTCTCTTTCCTTGAGTTTGGTTATTGTCCTAAATGCAGCAACATACAACAGTGAAGCAGGAATCGATGATACGTGGTGGAGGAGAGCAGCAGCAGAGAAATTCCTTGGATAGAGTGGTCGTGGAGAGGATGCTTCCACTAGTAGGAGAGTCTAGGACCAGAGGACACAGCCTCAGAATTAAAGGACGTACCTTTAGAAAGGAGATGAGGATAAATTTATTTAGCTTGAGGGTGGTGAATCCATGGAATTCATTGCCCCAGACGGCTGTGACAATAGACAATAGGTGCAGGAGTAGAGGCTATTCGGCCCTTCGAGCCAGCACTGCCATTCAATGTGATCATGGCTGATCATTCCCAATCAGTAACCCGTTCCTGCCTTCTCCCCATATCCCCTGACTCCGCTATTTTTAAGAGGCCAAGTCAGTGGATATTTTAAAGGCGGAGGTGGGCCTAGAGCAGAAGCATCCACATGGCAGGGCTGGGAACTGGACGTATCCTGAGCTAACTCTGCTACCACCATCATCTACTGCAACAAGTGATGGCTCCCACTGATTGTCGCCGGAAGCCTTGCGTCCTTTTCAGGACGGACGATGACAGCCAGGTCAACATTTGAAACGTGGAAGATGGACAGGAAAGAAGAAGATGGTGAAGGTTAACAGATTCTTCATTAGTGCAGGGGTCAGGGGTTATGCGGAGAAGGCAGGAGAATGGGGTTAGGAGGGAGAGATAGATCAGCCATGGTTGAATGGTGGAGTAGACTAGATGGGCCGAATGGCCTAAATCTGATCCAAGAATTTATGAACATGAGCAGCTGATGAGACTCGCCCTGTGGTCAGGGGGAAGCGAGTGACCGAGGCAATAATTCTGATGGCCACAGGTAACATTGTGAAGCCACTATCCGTGGGCAGGGCCATATAACTGGTGGACAAGTCCAAGATCAAAGGAAGATACCTAGACTATCGGGGAAAGAGCAGTTAGCTGAGGAATAGGAACGTTTCAGTATCCAGTATCAGAAGAGCAAGGCAGTGATGAAGAAAGGGAACAGCAGAATACGAAGGTGATCAATTGAGAAACATCAGAACAGACTCTAAACACTTCCACTGAGAGATTAAAATATAAAAGATGAGCTCAAGTTAATGCGTGTCCTTTACAGACTGAGATAAAGGAGGAAAGAAATGGCAAGGAAATTCAAAGAAACATTTTGTACTTGAAGAAGTCACTTAAAACCTCCTGAAAACAGCGAAGATCAACTTATCCAGAATGAACCAGGATCTGAAGGAAATTAGTAGCAGGAAAGAAAGTAATGTGACTGAAAGCTGATAAATGCCCAGGAACTGGTGGCTCTCATTGTAAGGAGATGAAAGGGTTGGTGATGGAGATAGGTGGGTACACGAGCTGTCATCTTCCAAAACTCCATCAATTCCTGTGGATTCCCACAGACTTGGAAGGTGCAAATGTCATGCCATTACTTCAAATTCCCCGGAGTCGATATCGCCAACAACTTCTCGTGGACCACCCATATTGAAGCAACGACCAAGAAAGCATCTCACTTAGAAGGCTAAGGAAGTTTGGAATGTCCCTACAACTCTCACCAACCTCTACAGATGCGTCTTTTATCACAACTCGGTTTAGGAACAGCTCCAAAGAAGACGGCAAGGAACTGCAGCAAATTGTGGATGCAGCTCGATTGTAAACATGTCTTGTCTTTCCACTGATTGGGCAGCACAATAATTGCTTTTCACTGTACCTCGCTACACGTGACAATAAACTCAACGCTTCAACTGTTCAGGAACGAGGGAGAGAGAAACTGAGGTCATGTGGAACAGATAAACTGATATCATGAGTTGGGGCAATCCCACAATCTACTCGAAGGTAAATACGAAGAACAGCAGATGCTGGTTTGGGTATTTTTAAAGTGTAGATTGACAGGTTCTTGATTAGTAAGGGTGGCAAACATTATGGGGAGAAGGCAGGAGAATGGTGTTGAGAAGGAAAAATAAATAGACAATAGGTGCAGGAGTAGAGGCCATTTGGCCCTTCAAGCCAGCACCGTCATTCACTGTGATCATGGCTGATCATCCACAATCAGTACCCCGTTCCTGCCTTCTCCCCATATCCCTCGACTCCGCTATCTTTAAGAGCTCTATCTAACTCTCTCTTTAAAGCATCCAGAGGATTGGCCTCCACTGCTTTCTGAGGCAGAGAATTCCACAGATTCACAACCCTCTGGGTGAAAAAGTTTTTCCTCATCTTCGTTCTAAATGGCCTACCCCTTATTCTTAACCTGTGGTCCCTGGTTCTGGACTCCCCCAACATCGGGAACATGTTTCCTGCCTCCAGCGTGCCCAATCCCTTAATTAATAATCTTATATGTTTCAATAAGATCCCCTCTCATCTTTCTAGACGTTGATCAGCCATGATCAAATGGTGGAGTAGACGCGAGGGGCAGAATGGCTTAATTTTGCTCCTGTGTCTGTAGTTTATTACCGCTTTAATAATGTGCAAAACTCTTGTATCTCTGCCAACAAATGGAGATAGTGTCATAGAGCTATCCAGTCCTTTAGTCCACCTTGTCCAAGATGACCAAGTTGGCGTACTGGGCTAATCCCATTTGCCAGCATTTGGCCAATACCCTTGTGAACCCTCCCTATCCATAAACCTGTTTTAAAAGTAGTAATTGCATCCACAGTTATAGCTTCCTCTGGCAGCTCATTCCAGATATGACCGATCCTGTGAGTGAAAGAAATGTCTCTGAGGTTCCCCTTAAATCTCTCTGGGGGAAGAGAGCGCCCGTGATCTTATTTCAAAGTTGGGATTGCACAAGGGCTTTACAGTCCACTGCCGCATCCTAACATTCCTATGTTGCAGGTGGTCTGAAGGAGATGCAAGTGAGAACAAAGAACACAGGCTGAGCATGTAGTCGGGGGAGAAATAGCAACAGTAAATTAGCGCTGTTGTTACTCTGACTAATCTCACATCAGAAGAACAAAGCCTTGTGGTGGAAGAATTCTGTGCATTTCATTGGCAGGATGTCAGTGTCATTTGGGAGAGTTTTAAGTTGGAAAGTAAAGGATCAGCAAATGAAATTCCTGTAGCAAATCCAGGAGGCATTTTCCCAAGGGCACTTACACACTCGCTAACTGGAGGCATGTTGTGTCTATTCCACATTAAGCTGCTTTTCAACACCATGGCAATGTTGCCTTTTTGGAGTTGTGTGTGGTTGAATCTCTCGCCCAGTGTGAGTGAGTGTTGTTACAGCCAACCTCAACAAGGTCCAAAACAGTGTATGGTACAGAGCTGCTGCTGACTGTGATGGGTACAGCTTCCAAAACAGCAAGATATTTCTCAGCAACAGCATATAGTAGACACATATACCGTACATTAGAGTACATAGACTTGGGAACACTGGCTTTGTCTTTATGCACTATTATTGTTTGTTTGTTTCTATGTGTATATATGTGTATGTATGTGTATGTATGTGTATATATATGCATGTATGTGTGCATGTATGTGTGTATATATATATATATATGTATGTGTGCATGTATGTGTGTATATATATGTATGGATGTGCACATGTATGTGTATATATATGTGTGTATGTGTCATGTATGTGTATATATATGTATGTATGTGTGCATGTATGTGTATATATATGTATGTATGTGTGCATGTATGTGTGTATATATATGTATGTATGTGTACATGTATGTGTGTATATATATGTGTGTATGTGTCATGTATGTGTGTATATATATATGTATGTATGTATGTATGTATGTATGTGTGTATATATATTTATGTATGTGTGCATGTATGTGTGTATATATATGTGTGTGTGTGTGCATGTATATGTATGTATGTGTGTACAGTATTAAAAATAATGTATTTAATTCCTATCACGATACAAACCAAACCATGGTGACACCCACCACCATATTACAATATCACCAAATTATTCAGACTAAATTTCTAATACACTAAATAATACTAAATGACTACTCTACAACGATGTCCCTCTCTAACACCACCCGGGCACGGACGTAACACCGGGACAAGCATCTGGCTCAGGCCAAGCCCTCTTCCACCTGGCAATAGACAATAGACAATAGACGCAGGAGGAGGCCATTCGGCCCTTCGAGCCAGCACCACCATTCAATGTGATCATGGCTGATCATCCCCAATCAGTACCCTGTTCCTGCCTTCTCCCCACATCCCCTGACTCTGCTATTTTAAGAGCCCTATCTAGCTCTCTCTTGAAAGTATCCAGAGAACCCGCCTCCACCACCTTCTGAGGCAGAGAATTCCACAACTCACCACTCTCTGTGAGAAAAAGTGTTTCCTCGTCTCCGTTCTGAATGGCTTACTCCTTATTCTTAAACTGTGGCCCCTGTTTCTGGACTCCCCCAACATCGGGAACATGTTTCCTGACTCTAGCGTATCCACACCCATAACCATCTTATATGTTTCAATTAGATTCCCTCTCATCCTTCTAAACTCCAGAGTGTACAAGCCCAGCTGCTCCATTCTCTCAGCATATAACAGTCCCGCCATCCCGGGAATTAACCTTGTAAACCTACGCTGCACTCCCTCAATAGCAAGAATGTCCTTCAACCAAAACTGCACACAATACTCCAGGTGTGGTCTCACTAGGGCAATGTTTCTTTTTTGGAGTTGTGTGTGGTTGAATCTCTCGCCCAATGTGTTGCTCTTGGAGTGTTGATCCTATGGTAAATACAGGACAGTGACATTCGGACAATCACGTTCCTATTGCAACTGACCATACCTGCTCGCTCACTCACTCACTCCACCTGGGACTGATGTAATCAACGCCACTGGTGAGTTACTTTTCACCAAGCACAGGGCACGGCCTCTATCAAATGTAGACTGCACTGTAACTTCTACATGTGATCATACAAACATAGCAAAATAGGTGCAGGAATCGGCCCTTCAAGCCAACACCGCCATTCAAAATGAGCATGGCTGATCATTTAAAATCAGTACCCCGTTCCTGCTTTTCCCTTCATTCCATTAGCCCTAAGAGCTTGTTACATCAGCCTATTCCTATTCCAATCTGCTATTCCTTTTTCCAGGGAGGCACGGTGGCGCAGCGTTAGAGTTGATGCCTTACAGAGTTTGCAGCGCCAGAGACCCGGGTTCGATCCCGACTGCGGGTGCTGTCTGTACGGAGTTTGCATGTTCCCCCCGTGACCTGCGTGGGTTTTCTCCGAGATCTTCGGTTTCTTCCCACACTCCAAAGACGTGCGAGTTTGTAGGTTAATTGTCTTGGTGTAAATGTAATTTGTCCCTGGTGTGTGTGGGATAGTGTTAGCGTACGGGGATCGCTGGGTGGTGTACAGTCGGTGAGCCGTAGGGCCAGTTTTCGCGCTGCATCTCTAAACTAAACTAAAACATGCTGCCTGACCCGTTGAGTTACTCCAGCTTTTTGTATCTTACATCAATTGGACGGGAGCTTGGTTTGTATGCTAAATAAAAGCATAAAAAATCTCTTAAATTGCACTTGTCGTAACCCTAAGTCCCAGAGATAAAGTGGCTGTGAAGAGTAATCTCTGTAATGGGTCAGCAAACACCAAATCCCTATTTATATATCGCAGGAGTAACTCGTGGCTCAGGCAACATCTCTGGAGAACATGTGTAGGAAGGAAGTGCAGATTCTGGTTTACACTGAGGATAAATACAAAATGCTGGAGTAACTCAGCGGGACAGGCAGCATCATTGGATAGAAGGAATGGGTGACGTTTTGGGTCGAGTTTGAAGAAGTGTCTCGACCTGAAATGTCCCCCATTCCTTCTCTCCAGAGATGTTGCCTGTCCCAGCATTTTCTGTCTATCTCTGGAGAACATGGAGAGGTGACATTTAGGTTCGGGACCTAAATGTCCCGAATCATTTTTAATCAATGTTTATTCAATAATGTTTTATTATTAATGTTTAATGTTTTATGTGTCTTTCCGAACTGTCACTGTCTGTCATGTTGTCACTTGCGAGCGGAGCACCAAGGAAAATTCCTTGTATGTGAATACTTGGCCAATAAACTTATTCATTCATTTCAAGAATAAATAGCAAGGTCCCTGATAAAGTATTGACATATTGAGCGAACGCTGTGTTTCCAGACTTTAGTGCGGGGGGGGGGGGGGGGTAAATATTTCCCAAGAAAGCGGGGAGAATGTTCACACTTTTCTTTCGATGTCCAGTAGGAAATTTCACTGAGGAAGTCTTGAATTTACATCTCATTGAAAAGTCAGCATCACTGTTCTATACTCACACCTTTGCAATGGGAACCTCCAACATATTTGATTCGAGAGGCAATAGAGTTACGACTGAACTGTAGCTGACATCAGTTATACAACACTGTAAATGTTTTTCACTGAAGATGAACAGAATGCAGAGATTAAATACATTGTGGCATCAGCTGATAGTCAGACCACTTGTGGTCGAACCATCATCAGTGGTTACGAGGGCTGTCACGTGACGTCATGGGGTTAAGGGGTGCGTCCTGGTACATAAGCAGATCTCACCTGGAGATCAGGACAGGCAACTGAGCTCCAGACAACACCCCCGCTCAGCTGCAGCAGCAATGATATTATGTTAGAGGACCAAACGTGGAGGTATTTCAAACCTATTATGTCTGAATAAAGCAACTGTTTATTCACCACAATATGTACAAAAAAACACTCCAGGCAAATATTTGAACTTGTTATTGTGTGCACTAAAGTAAGTGGGCAGATATTTACATTTAGTTTTAAACAAGGATTAACATCTAAATTCACCCAGCTAATGTATTCTGTTTGATAGTGTTCATCTTATCAGTTGGCAGTTTTATTTGCTCTTCATTCAATAGCTCGTACAGCACTGAAGACTAACAACAAGGAACTGCAGATGCTGGTTTACCAAAGAAAGACACAGAGTGCTGGAGTAACTCAGCGGGTCAGGCAACATCAGTGGAGAACATGGATAGGTGAAGTAGATGAGGCCAGTTCATTGGCTATATTTAAGAGGGAGTTAGATGTGGCCCTTGTGGCTAAATGGATCAGGGGGTATGGAGAGAAGGCAGGTACGGGATACTGAGTTGGATGATCAGCCATGATCATATTGAATGGCGGTGCAGGATTGAAGGGCCGAATGGCCTACTCCTGCACCTATTTTCTATGTTTCTATTATTATGGAGACCACACACATGAGCCTCAAGGAGGTAATGATCACACATTAGATATTGTTGATGTCATGATGCAGATTTATATAACTTTGGTCATGCCACATTTGGAGTATTGGGTGCAGTTTTGGTCGTCCCATTACTGGGAGGGTGTGGAGGCTTTGGAGAGGATGCAGAGGAGGTTTACCAGAAACTTGCTTGGATTGGAGGTTATTAGTAGCGATATTACAAAACTTATCTTTTAGTGGCGATGTTACAAGACTTTGGCGCCTTTGAGGGGCGGGGGGGGGGGGTTGAGATTAAATGGCGTTTTCTCCTGCCTGTCGGAGGTGGACTTCCTCGGGCTGCTAACTTCCGAAGAATAATTGATCCGACTTCCGTTCCCGATTTTGTTTTTTTTTATTTTTTAAATCGCAAGACTATTTAATAATTTGATTAAAATAAAAAGCTACTGAGGGATAAGATGATGCTACTGATTATTATATGCCAATGTACCAGCTAGCAACTGATCTTCTCCATAAAGACTTGGTCTATTTCTAGAAATTGTAATTTCTTTACCTGTCTGTTACGGACTTACAGCATATAATACAATAATATTAAAGTTCTGATCTTGAGAATATCACATTTTTGAATTTTCAAGGCAGTCTGGGAATTTATTACTTCCATCACAACGGTCAATTTTGTAATTGATTAGACAATAAACAATAGACAATAGGTGTAGGAGTAGAGGCCATTCAGCCCTTCGAGCCAGCACCGCCATTCAATGTGATCATGGCTGATCATCCACAATCAGTACCCCGTTCCTGCCTTCTCTCCATATCCCTCGACTCTGCTCTCTTAAAGATGAGCCCTATCTAGCTCTCTCTTGAAAGTATCCAGAGAACCTACCTCCACCGCCCTCTGAGGCAGAGACTACAATTAGGTAATTATATGCTTTAATTTCAGGTCATCCAAGTAAGATGTTTTATATTTGTTTCAGAATGCTTCAATCTATAATAACTTAAAATTTCATTCAGTTTCCTTAATTTTTAAGAAAGTTATGGGCTTTTGACTGTCCTCGATCACAGCTTTTGTGTTAGGTCAATGGAAAAGCAATAGGGAACAAGATGCTAATTTCCCAGTATGAAAATGGGCATAACTTTTTTAATACTGAAGATATGAAAGTGAATTAGGTGTCAAATTAAACTTCTTTTTATGCTCTATCTGATGGGATAAATTGCAGTCTTGATTTTTTAAATCTCAAAAGTTTGTAACATTGCTGGTATTAGCTACAGAGAGAGGTGGGACAGACTTGGATTGTTTTCTCTGGAACGCCCGAGGGTGAGGGGCAACTTGATGGGAGTGTGTAAAATTGTGAGCCGCCGAGATAGGTAGATAGTCAAAACCTTTTTATCCCAGCATGGAAAAATCAAATCGATGAAAGCATTTATTTAAGGTGAGAGGGTCAAAGTTTACAGATGTGTGGGGCAGGTTTATTTTACACAGAGGGTGGTGGATGCCTGGTACATGCTGCCAGGGGTGGTGGTGGAGGCAGGTATGATAATGGAGTTTCAGAAGCTTCTAGACAGGCACATGGATATGCAGGGAATGGAGGGATATGGATCATGTGCAGGCGGTGAAGAGATAGACTTGGCATCATGTTTGACACAGACATGCTGGGCTGAAGGGCCTGTTCTCGTGCTTTACTGGTCTATGTCCTATGTGCTGAGGTTAACATTGCACTGTGTAACACACTGGTCAACCTGAGGAGCACCTTCAGCAACAGACTGGTTCCACCAAAATGCAGCACAGAACGCCACAGGAGATCCTTCTTCCCTACGGCTATCAAACTAGTACAACACCTCCCCCTTCTGTCGTGGGGTAGACTGACTACCTTCTCTACATCAACGAGACCAAGCGCAGGCTTGGCGATCGCTTCGCCCAACACCTCCGCTCGGTTCGCAATAACCAAAATGATCTTGCGGTGGCTGAGCACTTCAACTCCCCCTCCCATTTCGAATCCGACCTTTCTGTCCTGGGCCTCCTCCATGGCCAGAGTGAGTCCCACCACAAATTGGAGGAGCAGCACCTCATATTTCACTTGGGTAGTTTACACCCCAGCGGTATGACCATTGACTTCCCCAATTTCAGGTAGTCCTTGCTTTCTCCCTCCTTCCCCTCCCCTCCCCAGCTCTCCCACAGCCCACTGTCTCCGCCTCTTCCTTTCTTTAACCCGCCCCCCCCAACATCAGTCTTGAAAGTCTCGACCCGAAACGTCACCTATTCCTTCTCTCCATAGACGCTGCCTCACCCGCTGAGTTTCTCCAGCATTTATGTCTACCTGCAATAATTGGACAAGCAACAAGTTCACCCCAGAACGTTTTGCATATGTCCTGTTACTGTGCATATCTAACCTGTACATATATACAAAAATAACTCATGGTCTTGTAGCAAATAATTTAATATCAAACAGGTGGCCCAGTGATGCAGTTGGTAAAGACCCGTGTTAGATCCTGACATGTGCTGTCTGTGTGGAGTTTGCACCGTCTTCTTGAGACCACGTGGGTTTTCTCCGGGTGCTCCGGTTTCCTCCCACATCACAAAGACGTGCGGGGACTGCAGGTTAATTGCCCCTATTGTGTAGGGAGTGAGATAATTTAGAACCAGTGTGAATGCGTGATCAATGGTCGGCAGGGACTCGATGGGCCGAAGGGCCTGTTTCCGCGCTGTATCTCAAATACAAAACAAGACAACGTCCTTTTCTGTCCAGCCAATATTTCACAGTTAAAGCAAGTGGGTGAAAGCTCATATCACACTAATGCTCAGGAACTGTGATCACAAACTGAGTTCCCGATGTGTGATTTACATTTTTAATGGCAGTCAGACAATATTTTCGGGAGTTAGGTACTTGCCTGCTGTTATTAACATTCAACAAGGAAATGCTCGTTATTCATTGCCAAAATATCACAACTCAGAGCACAAATGTGAGAAAAATGAACTGCTCTTAAATAAAATGCACACTCTTCCAATTCTAAACTCCTCTCAGATCTGTCGGACTTTGCTGGCTTGACCTAGCATTAATTATCTCCTTATCGTGTATCTGTACACTGTGGACGGTTCGATTGTAATCATGTATAGTCTTCCCGCTGACTGGTTAGCATGCAACAAAGGCTTTTCACTGTACCTCGGTACACGTGACAATAAACTAAACTGAAACTGAACCCTTCAAACTTCACAGGACACTCCCGTGGTGATGTCGAATGCACTTGAACTGAATGCAATATGTGTTTGGCAGAAACATGCAGAATGGCAAAAAAATTAATTACTTAAGAATCTGTAAATTAAATCTATTGATTTACTGCATATTGATGAATATGTATCGAAAGAGAAGGGATAAACAATATTTTAGTTTAGTTTGGTTTAGAGATACAGCGCGGAAACAGGCCCTTCGGCCCACCAAATCCGGGCCAACCAGCGATCCCCGCACACTAATACTATCCTACACACACTAGGGACAATTTTCATTTACACCGAGCCAATTTACCTACAAACCTGCACGTCTTTGGAGTGTGGAAGGAAACTGAAGATCTTGGAGAAAACCCACGCAGGTCACGGGGAGAACCTGCAAACTCCGTACAGACAGCACCCGTGGTCAGGATCGTCTCCGGCACTGCAAGCACTGTAAGGCAGCAACTCTACCGCTGCGCCACCGTGGCTGCCCGCAATGCAGGCCAAAGTTGCAAGAGATCGCAGGCCCATGCAAGATCTTAAGGGGTTGGACAGGCTAGATGCAGGAAGATTGTTCCCGATGTTGGGGAAGTCCAGGACAAGGGGTCACAGCTTAAGGATAAGGGGGAAATCCTTTAAAACCGAGATGAGGAGAACTTTTTTCACACAGCGAGTGGTGAATCTCTGGAACTCTCTGCCACAGAGGGTAGTTGAGGCCAGTTAATTGGCTATATTTAAGAGGGAGTTAGATGTGGCCCTTGTGGCTAAGGGGATCAGAGGGTATGGAGAGAAGGCAGGTACGGGATACTGAGTTGGATGATCAGCCATGATCATATTGAATGGCGGTGCAGGCTCGAAGGGCCGAATGGTCTACTCCTGCACCTAATTTCTATGTTTCTATGTTTCTAAGAGAGACACAGAGTGGCCGTGTGTCTCAAAAAAAGAATAGTTGACAAATCTGCAAATTAAATCTATCGATGGACTGCATATTCATTGATAAATATGTTAATCGCGGAGAGGGGAGAAACAATAAGTAGCAAACTATAATTTTTCACAAATGGCAAAAAGAGTGATTGACAGCAGAGGCCAGGCATGCATAATGCATCTTATCCACTTCTGCAGATTGTCTGGTTACCAGTAATGGGAATAGTCTGCCATAAACCATTTCTGAAGCTGTAGAAGAATTCTGTCAGACAATAAAACCATAGAATAACCTTGACACTGGATATTTCAACGCGATTTTTAACATATTTGGATTTCCCTTTACCCTGGCAAGGGTAAATATTCTAGTTTTCAGTTAAAATGCAATTAATCTATTACCTAATGCAATTTTAAAAACTGTGACATTTACATACTATAAATCACAGTGTCACAAGCCACAAATCGCAAGCATGCACTTCATATCAGACAACATCTTATTTCATCGAGAGGTCTTTTTGCCAGCGGGTGAACATGTCGGCAATACTTTTTCACAGTCCCAATAATCAGCTTATTTATTACCGTGCTGCAATTCTCCCTGCTCCCTAATTATCTCAAAATGGATCTTTGACTGGGCAATATGAAATCATATCATGCACAGGCAAATCGACAGCGTCCACATTATTTAAAGTGCAGCTTATGTATACGTATGTTGGGTTATTATTGTCCAACACTGATATCATATTGACAACTATACTTTAATGGAACAGCGAGCCGCAATTCTCCAGTCACTTTCCCAACTAGGAATTTTGATTTGCTCCAACATCTCATCATTTTAAAGTTTTGTTGCCTGTTTAAGTGCAGGTCTTAAAGATTTCCGTGTCAGCGCTGGAATCAGCGCGGGATCTGAGCTGGGGCCTTCAGCGAGCTTTGCCACTGCGCTCTCTACCAGTCACCGAGCTCGGCCACTGCGCACTCTATGTGTTAACTTTACATTTCGTGCTCAGCGGAAAACCAGATTGAAAGGATATGGATCACGTGCAGGCCATGGCGGCACGGTTGCGCAGCGGTAGAGTTGCTGCCTTTCAGCGCTTGCAGCGCCGGAGACCCGGGTTTTCAAACGCAACCACGGGTGCTGTCTGTACGGAGTTTGTACTTTCTTCCTGTGACCTGTGGGGGTTTTCTCCTGGTGCTCCGGTTTCCTCCCACAATCCAAAGCCATCCAGGTTTGTAAGTTAATTGGCTTTGGTAAAAATTGTAAATTGTCCGTAGTGTGTGTATAAATAGTGTTAGTGTACGGGGTTTGCTGGTCGGGCTCAATGTGCCAAAGGGCCTGTTTCCGTGCTGTATCCTTAAACTAAATCATCTACGTTTTAACCATCCATTTTCAATTCATAAAAATATATTTAAATGTTTCTTTATTTGGTTGTATTGTATGTGTGTGATTTGTGTTTACTGTGAGTGGAGGAATGTGGTGGTAAACTAATGCATACATTGGCTGGCTGGAAATTCTGATGCACAATGGTTACACCTCTGGAGATTTTAATTATATGGGGCGATACGGGCAGCAGCAAGCACATCAATCTGGAACCTAATGCCATTGAAGTCAAATCCTGCTTGATTTACTATTGTATATTGAAGTTGTTTGCATTTATGGATTCCTTTTGTCTCCAGCCTCTTAATGCAGGAAATGTTCTCAAATGAAACATTCTGGATAAATCATCAACTTTTATCTTAAATAAAGCTCAGAGATTAGTGAAGTCAGACTCACATTGTAGCTGTAATTCACGCGTCAGTTTCACCACCAACTCTGCCGTTAAACAGGAGGTTTCAATGAGAAGACCCAGATCTTGTGAGTAAAGTTTTTCATCGTAGATTTATGGTCAAAGTATACTTAAGAAGATTGCTAAGGCAATAGAGATATTATTATTTTGTAACACAAGGTGTAAAGGTGGCTTGGTTTGTTGATGGATGAGGTGGTGATTGAGAATGGAATTTGGAATCAGGAGGAGAGACCAAGGATTGGAGTAGGATCTCAATTTTAGTTTAGAGATACAGTGCGGAAACAAGCCCTTCAACCCACTGAGTCCGCACCGACCAATGTAACCACACATTTTAAACCCCACTTTTTAAAAAGGGAGGGAGATGGAAAACGGGGAATTACAGACCAGTTAGTCTAACATCTGTAGTGGGGAAACTGCAAGAGTCAGTTATTAAAGATGGGATAGCAGCACATTTGGAAAGTGGTGAAATCATTGGACAAAGTCAGCATGGATTTATGAAAGGTAAATCATGTCTGACGAATCTTATAGAATTTTTCGAGGATGTAACTAGTAGAGTGGATAGGGGAGCACCAGTGGATGTGGTGTATCTGGACTTTCAGAAGGCTTTCGACAAGGTCCCACATAAGAGATTAGTATACAAACTTAAAGCACACAGTATTGGGGGTTCTGTATTGATGTGGATAGAGAACTGGCTGGCAAACAGGAAGCAAAGAGTAGGAGTAAACGGGTCCTTTTTACAATGGCAGGCAGTGACTAGTGGGGTACCGCAAGGCTCAGTGCTGGGACCCCAGCTATTTACAATATATATTAATGATCTGGATGAGGGAATTGAAGGCAATATCTCCAAGTTTGCGGATGACATTAAGCTGGGGGGCAGTGTTAGCTGTGAGGAGGATGCTAGGAGGCTGCAAGGTGACTTGGATAGGCTGGGTGAGTGGACAAATGCATGGCAGATGCAGTCTAATGTGGATAAATGTGAGGTTATCCACTTTGGCGGCAAAAACAGGAAAGTAGACTATTATCTGAATGGTGGCCGATTAGTAAAAGGGGAGATACAACGAGACCTGGGTGTCATGGTACACCAGTCATTAAAAGGTGCAGGTGCAGCAGGCAGTGAAGAAAGTGAATGGTATGTTAGCATTCATAGCAAAAGGATTTGAGTATAGGAGCAGGGAGGTTCTACTGCAGTTGTACAGGGTCTTGGTGAGACCACAGCTGGAGTATTGCGTTCAGTTTTGGTCTCCTAATCTAAGGAAAGACATTCTTGCCATGGAGGGAGTACAGAGAAGGTTCACCAGACTGATTCCTGGGATGTCGGGACTTTCACATGAAGAAAGACTGGATAGACTCGGCTTGTACTCGTTAGAATTTAGAAGATTGAGGGGGGATCTTATAGAAACTTACAAAATTCTTAAGGGGTTAGACAGGCTAGATGCAGGAAGATTGTTCCCGATGTTGGGGAAGTCCAGAACAAGGGGTCACAGTTTAAGGATAAGGGGGAAATCTTTAAGGACCGAGATGAGGAAAACATTTTTCACACAGAGAGTGGTGAATCTCTGGAATTCTCTGCCACTGAAGGTAGTTGAGGCCAGTTCATTGGCTATATTTAAGAGGGAGTTGGATGTGGCCCTTGTGGCTGAAGGGATCAGGGGGTATGGAGAGAAGGCAGGTACAGGATACTGAGTTCGATGATCAGCCATGATCATATTGAATGGCGGTGCAGGCTCGAAGGGCCGAATGGCCTACTCCTGCACCTATTGTCTATGTTTCTATGTTACACTAACACTATCCCACACACACTGGGGACAAATTTCACATTTACACCAAGCCAATTAATCTACAAACCTGTACATCTTTGGAGTGTGGGCGAAAACCGAAGATTTTGGAGAAAACCTATACAGGTTATGGGGAGAGCATACAAACTCTGTAGAGACGGCACCCGTCGTCAGGATTGAACCCGGGTCTCTGGAGCTGTGAGGCAGCAACTCTACCGCTGCGCCACCGTGCCACCCTATCTAGTACATGTATCTCAATGCCACATATAATATTATAGAAAGTCAAATATCCTACTGATGGAATGAAAAATATAAAAGGCAGCATTGAGTGTTGGGTGCCTGGAACTTGCTGCTCCAGGAAGGTGTGGTACATGTGTTTGTCAGGCTGTTAAACACACATAGATCCACAGGGAAGGGTGGGATATGGATCACATGCAGGCAGAGGAGATCCAGCACGGATATTGTGGGCCGAAGGGCCTGTTCCTGTGCTCTACTGTTCTGTGCATAAGAAGGAAATCTAGATGCTGTTTTAACCAAAGACAGACACAAAATGCTGGAGTAACTCAGTGGAACAGGCAGCGTCTCTGGAGAGAAGGAATGGGCGACGTTTTGGGTCGAGATCCTTCTTCAGAATTGTCCCCGTTTCATGTTCTATGGGTGGCACGGTGGCGCAGCAGTAGAGTTGCTGCCTCACAGCACCAGAGTCCCAGGTTCGATCCCGACTATGGGTGCTGTCTGTACAGAGTTTGCACGTTCTTCCTGTGACCTGTGTGGGTTTCCTCCCACATCCCAAAGATGTGCAGGTTTGTAGGTTAATTGGCCTCCCGTAAATTATCCCTCGTGTGCAAGATAGAATTAATGTACAGGTTGGCGTCGACTCAGTGGGTCGAAGGGCCTGTTTCCATGCTGTATCTCCAAACAAAACTAATGTTGCTTAGATGGGAATGAAGATTCAGAGGCTGCAACTGTGGGTCTGCGGACGGCGGCACCGGGAGCCCGCGGGTCCCTGGAGGGAGACCGCTTGTCAGGGCTCTCGCAACGGCGACTTCTCCCGCCCGAGTTGCGGGGTCGAAGAGCTCCTGGAGCGGGGCCTGACATCACCGCCCCGCGCGGCTTGGAATGGCCGCGGGACTCTGCGAGCGCACGCCGGGGGCTCCAACATCAAGAACCCGGTGTGCGACCTTGCACCACCCGGCGTGGCTTTAATGGCCGCGGGACAATCACCATCGCCAGCCGGGGGCTTTGACTTTGACTCTGACATCGGGGGGGAGGGGGGAGAGTGCAGTGGCGAGATAAGTTTATTTGGCCTTCCATCACAGCAATGTGATGGATGTTAATGTAAATTATGTTGTGTCTTGGGTCTATTTGTTTGTAATGTATGGCTGCAGAAACGGCATTTCGTTTGGACCTCAAGGGGTCCAAATGACAATTAAATGTATCTTGTATGAAAAATTGCTGGGACACAGATAGATAAAATTATCAGGCACAACTGAGGCAGATTCACTTCAGGAAAGATAAGAAATGGGAAACAGGTACTTGTTAAATGGCGGAGTGTTTGAGGTGTGACAACATTGTGTGATTGAAATGGAGATTTTTCTACCTCATCAAATTAGATGCCAACTCAATAGATGATCTAAATTTAAGATCAATACATTTTTACTCATCTATGACATTAGGAATACAGCACAAACAAGTGGGATAAATAGATTTAGGATATAGATCAGCCTTGCTCTCTGAACAGGTTTGAGATAACTCAGTGGGACAGGCAGCATCACTGGAGAGAAGGAATGGGTCGAGACCCTTCTTCCGACTGATGTCAGGGGAGGGGGCGGGAGAGAGATAGAATGTAGGTGGAGACAGTCAGACTAGTGGGAGAACTGGGAAGGGGGAGGGGATGGAGAGAGAGGGAAAGCAAGGGCTATCTGAAGTTAGAGACGTCAATGTTCATACCGCTGGGGTGGAAGCTGCCCAAATAAAGTATGAGATGCTGCTCCTCCAATTTGTGCTGGGCCTCACTCTGACAATGGAGGAGGCCCAGGATAGAAAGGTCAAATTGGGAATGGGGAGTTGAAGTGCTGAGCCACCGGGAGATCAGGTAGGTTAAGATGGACTACATTCCTTTGTTTAAAATACGAAGTACTGGAGTAAAGGGCCTGTCCCACTTGGACGACCTGATCCACGAGTTTAGAAGACCCTAGATGACACAGTCGTGTTGAGTCGACAAAGTAAAAGACCTCCTACGACTATGTCTACGACCTCCTACGACCCCCCTCGACCTCAGTCTTCCACACCTAAGACCAACTACGACTAGCTATGACTGGAAAATGATCACATGATAAAATGATGTCATGCTTGCTTTCATGTTTCTCGGGCCAGTTACCGACCCACAACTACCTACGACTGTCCCAAGACCTACTACGCCTATCCCAAGACCTACTAAGACTGTCCCAAGACCTACTAAGACTATCCCAAGACCTACCTATGACCTACCTACAAGTAAAAAGTATCAATTTTTTCCATGCCAACCTTTTTTTACTCATGGACATTTTTTATCGGGCTGTAAAAAACGCCGCGACCTACTTGAGGCCATGAGTACGCGGAGACCACTCAGGAGCTTGAGGAAGAGTTACGAAGACCTCCTACGACCTCATGGCGACCATGCTGCGAGTACGAGTCGAGGGCAAACTTGGCAGAGGTCGCCAATTAGGTCGTGAAAGTGGAACAGTGGCTTTACTCAACAGGTCAGGCAGCATCTGTAGAGGCTACGTCAGGTTGTGACCCCTCTTCAGACACTGAAGGAAACTCCGGATAAGTGTGGTCTGCCCATATCTTCCACAGATGCTGCTTGACCTGCTGAGTTCCTTCAGCACTTGGTGTTGTTGCTCAAGATCCCAACATTTGCAGTTCCTTGAGCCCACATTCGTATGTCCTTAGGTTAAGCATTGGACAAGCTAGACAGGGCTCTTAAAGATAGCAGAGTCTGGGGATATGGGGAAAAGGCAGGAACGGGGTACTGATTGTGGATGATCAGCCATGATCACATTGGATGGCGGTGCTGGCTCGAAGGGCCGAATGGTTTACTCCTGCACCTGTTGTCTATCGTCTATTGGTGTTTAGGAGGTTTTTTGATAGATACACGGATATGCAGGGAATGGAGGGATACGAATCATGTACAGATGGTAGAGATTAGTTTAACTTGGCATCATGTTCAACACGGATATCGTGGGCCAAAGGGCCTGTTCCTGTGTTCCATGTTCTACAATATCAGCATTACTACTTACAATGTAAGTCAAAGTCCTCGTCGCTCTCTCTTGCTTCAAAAATGTGTCCATTGGTCCTCTGTGGCTTTTTACAATGGACCTTCCCCTTTAGTGAAGGAATCGCATTGTTATGGCCCTGTCCCATGGTACGAGTTCATTCCAAGAGTTCTCCCGAGTTTGCCCTGATTTGAACTCAGAGATTTACGGTAATGGCCGCTTGCAGGTACTCGGGGCTTTCGTGGACATTTTTCAACATGGTGAAAATTCTTCACTTCTTCCCGAGCTTACCTGCCGTAAGCGAGTCTTCCCGAGTACCTGCCGTTAGCGTTACAAGCCACTAAGAGACGTCCCCGAGCTCCGTCTTACCCGCTATGTTCATTCTCCGCGCTTACCACGAGTTTGATTTGTTTTAAACTCGGGAGAGCTCATGGAATGAACTTGCACCGTGGGACATGGCCGCTAGTCTTGTTTCCGCCAGCTTCAATGGCTAATGGATGTATGCTGGAGATATGGGGCCTGCTTTGTTGTCACGTAAAAGTGTTTCCATTTTTGGTGTGATACATGTTTGATGGGAGAGTTCCTTCCCCAGCTGTTATCATGCATCCTCTGACCAGCTAGAGAGCGGTCCTGACCTCCCATCTATTTCATTGGACACTTTCAAACCATCTTTAACCGGAATTTACAGGACTTTGTCTTTTATTTAGCGTTAGACCCTTTATCCTGTATCTGTACACTGTGGACAGTTTAATCATCGATAGTCTTTCCGCTGACAGGATAGCACGCACCAAAACAGTTTTTCACTGTGTACCTCAGTACACGTGACAGTATAGAACTCAACTAAAATGGCACCAACCTCAGGCAAATGGTTTGGATTCTGCTTTGGTCGACCAGGCTTCACCAATCCTCTTTAAATGGACACTCCTGTAGATGTTTAGTTTAGTTTAGAGATACAGTGCGGAAACAGGCCCTTCGGCCCACCGACTCCACACTGACCAGTGATCCCCGCACACTATCATCACCCTACACACACTGGGGACAATTTTACATTTACAGTGCCCTCCATAATGTTTGGGACAAAGACCCACCATTTATTTATTTGCCTCTGCACTCCACAATTTGAGATTTGTGATGGAAAAAACAATTGCATGTGGTTAAAGTGCACATTGTCAGATTTTAATAAAGGCCATTTTTATACATTTTGGTTTCTCCGTGTAGAAATTACAGCTGTGTTTATACATAGTCCCCCCATTTCAGGGCACCATAATGTTTGCTTTCTGGATGCTTTCAAGAGAGAGTTAGATGGAGCTCTTAAAGATAGCGGAGTCAAGGGATATGTGGAGAAGGCAGGAGCGGGGTACTGATTGTGGATGATCAGCCATGATCACAGTGAATGGCAGTGCTGGCTCGAAGGGCCGAATGGCCTACTCCTGCATGAATGTCAGAAAAGGGACAGGTTTATGGTAACATGTAATGGTTCTGAAGCTGTTGACCAAGTTGCACAAGTTACATTACAGTACCAAGATGTGTATGAGACTTGGACAGGTCCACACACTGGGAAAGTTCAGAGGGATTAGATGGGACTAGTTCAGATGGGGCACATCATGCTCAGCATGGGTGGGTCGGGCAGAGAGCTGTGTCCCTGCTGTATGACCCTATGACTTCATCATTTGCAGTCAGCTTTAGGAAAACGATATTTCAATTTGTGTTGGAAATTGAATGTCAGAAAGAGGCTGTGCAGTCGCGGTGGTTGTGAATGAAAGATACAACTGATATTGGGAGCTGATAATAGAAGCATTACTTTCTTTTTAACAAGGCGATAATTGTTCATTACTGTCAATCAACCACTTAGACGCCAAAAGATAATTATTACATGGGGGGAGTTTCATTCCTTGGGGTTTTACATTTTTCCAGCAATCTTTAAAAATGTCAAACTTTAAATTGGGAAATAAAAATTATATCTTGTCATGATTAATTTGATTGTCATTGTATTTCTGCCACTCATGGTGGATGGAAGCACCTGTCCCAGTGTTTATTAGTTTAGAGATACAGTACAGAAACAGGCCCTTCGGCCCTCTGAGTTTACGCAGACCATCGATCTTCCATTCACACTAATTTAGTTTAGAGATACAGCACAGAAACAGGCCCTTCGGCCCTCCAAGTCAATGCTGACCATCGATCACCCGTTCGCACTGGTTCTATGTTATCCCTATCCATGTTCTCCACAGATGCTGCCTGACCCACCGAGTTATGGTGCAGCAGCATCTATGGAGCTAAGGAAATAGGCAACGTTTCGGGCCGAACCTTCTGGAAATAGGCAATGTTTCGGCCCGAAACCCAGAGGGGTTTCGGCCCGAAACATTGCCCATTTCCTTAGCTCCATAGATGCTGCCTGACCCGCTGAGTTACTCCAGCACTCTGTGAAACGTCACCTATCCATGTTCTTCAGAGATGCTGCCTGACCCGCTGAGTTACTCCAGCACTCTGTGCCATTCCTTTACTATTCGAGCCCTCACTCACATGTGCCTGGCCATCAAACACAAGGGACAGTAGTCAACCTCCCCAAACTTGCTCTGGATTCCAAAGCCCATGATGGAGGTGTAGTCTCGTCACCCCATGGTTTAGCTTGGTCATATTCATTGTCATCTCAGCATTAATGACACCGAACAAGAAGGTACATGATGAACTACAAGCAGCCCAGACTCTGATCTTCATTCAACGTCCCTTCCTCCAGCTTCCTCCAGGCTGGGAGATGATTCTTCTCAATCGATCACGTACAGTATCTATCTCATCTACTCAAGCTCCTCAAGGCCTTTCCTCAGCCTGTGAACCTTGAACTTCCCACTGAGCTGAGACCCCACACCACACCTCAGCCCTGGTAACGTCTTCAAAACCAAAAATGGGCAATGTCAATGGGTTATGTCTCCCAAGCCTTGAAGCTTGAAATTTCCAATCTCAAAAAGGTCACCTATCCGCGTCTTCCAGAGGTTCCACCTGAGCCGCGGAGGCGTTGGTTCGAATCCCACTTTGGACACGTTGTAAATGACCCATCCTTGTCACAACATAGTTTTATTAAAGACCACACTGTACACTTCAACATGTTATAGCAGTGTAGTGATGATTACACTGCCAGCACAAATGTGTAGTGGGCGGAGCTTCTGCTAATACTAACAAAGCACTACAATTGGGTGGTGTGGAGTAACCAATCTACAATTACTCCAGCACTTTGTATTCTATGCAAGTGCCCAGCATCTGCAGTTCCTCTTGTCTCCTCTCTCTTTAAGTTGGAAATACCAGGTCCACACACACAAAGCAGTCTTTTCATTCAAGGCTAACATACATTAGGGTCGTGCTCTCCATTTTATTCCTCTCGACATCCACCCTTTCTCTCCCACTCCATCTACATTTACATACCCAACATGACATTCAATTCCCTCATTTGTCAACTCAACAATGATAACCATATCATTCACCCTGCAGGAACACAATCCCCAAAACTTAACTAAAGTTCATAAAAGTTGCAGGAACTTTAGGCTTGTCCATAGAGACTGTGAAGGGAAATAAATTTTACTAGAAAGTGATTATAACATTTCAAAGCAATATTGAATTATTGTAGCTTGTATTGGTTGTCAATGCTAGCGACTCTCAGATAATATATCAATCTCACCTGAAGACAACCACCCCCACAACAGCTCAGCACAGACAAACCCTTCTGAATAATTCCAACAAGAATCTATAATGCCACTGTTCCAATGTTGCTACGTACAATAAAACGCTGACATTTCCTTCATCTCATCTGATAACAGTGATTACACAATATCTCAATGTTATATAAAATTCATTGAGAATCATAGAGACATACCGTGCAGAAACAGAAACACAATTTCCCCATGTCGACCAAGATGCCCAATCTACACTAGTCCCAGCTGACATTTATATGGGCCAGATCATTCTACACCTTTCCCATCCATGTACCTGTAACCATATAACCATATAACAATTACAGCACGGAAACAGGCCATCTCGGCCCTACAAATCCGTGCCGAACAATTATTTTCCCTTAGTCCCGCCTGCCTGCACTCATACCATAACACTCCATTCCCTTCTCATCCATATGCCTATCCAATCTATTTTTAAATTATACCAATGAACCTGCCTCCACCACTTCCACTCGAAGCTCATTCCACACAGCTACCACTCTCTGAGTAAAGAAGTCTCCCCTCATGTTACCCCTAAACTTCTGTCCCTTAATTCTGAAGTCATGTACAAATGTATTTTAAATGTTGTGATGGTACCAGACTCAACTACCTCTGGCAGCTCATTCCGTAAACCCACCCACCACACTTTGTGTGAAAAAAGTTGCTCCTCAGGTTCCTATTAAATCTCTCTCCTCTCACCTCAAACCTACATCCTCTAGTTCTTGATTCCCCAACTCTGGGGAAATTGATGAAAGGAAATTCTCAGGAAGTATGACATCGGGAGAAGGCAGGAGAATGGGATAGGGAGGGTGAGATAGTTCACTAATGATTGAATGGTGGAGAAGGCTTGATGGGCCAAATTGCATAATTTTACTCCGATTCCTTATGAATGAAAGAATGAATGGACGAATGAATAAATTTATTGGCCGAGTATTCACATACAAGGAATTTGCCTTGGTGCTCCACCCGCACGTGACAACTAGTGACTTTATGATTCTCAACAAGTGGCCCCGTTGCCAGTTTTGGCAGCCCAAGAAGTTTCACATTTCATACTGTTTGTTGGGATGAAAAGATCAATCAAAAATGACAAAAGACAAATTCCAATCAATCAATAAATATTCTCGTCGGTTGTGTTCTGGAATCTCAAAAGTAGGCAGTTGGTGAGGAGACTACAACCAAGTTGTGAGAAATGCAAATAGCCTGTGAGAACAAAGATACAGAGTTTTCCAGAGACCCGCGCGATGTCGGGACCAGCTCCGCACAACTCCATACGGCTCCGGCGATCGAAGTGGGACCGGCCCCACGCGACCATGTTAGGTCGCGCTTGCCGCATGCAGTCGCATGCTGGTGGGACCGGCCCTTTAGTCATAACCATCACCAAATGAGGCGAATGCTCCGTTTTAGGCTCTGCTCTTTCAATGTCGGCAGTAAAATGCAGCAGATGTTCTACCAATCGGTGGTAGCCAGTGCCATTTTCTTCGCTGCCGTGTGCTGGGGCAGCAGGGTGAAGGCCCCGGATGCCAACAGGATCAACAAACTCATCAGGAAGGCTGGCTCTGTCTTGGGGGCGGAGTTCATTAGAGGTGGTCTTGGAGGGGAGGATGCCCCTCAAACTGCGGAGCATCCTGGACAATACAGCTCACCAACTGACAATACAGCCCCCCCCTTAATCTTTGCACATCCCCAATCCTATACACTCGTCACTTTAACTTCATGGATCTTGTTGTGTTTTATGACTGTCGCCAGAACAATTTCCTTCCTGGGATAAATAAAGTTCTATTGTATTGTATCGTATCATAGATCTAAGAATGGATAGGATGGAACTGCAGATGCCGGTTTATACCAAAGATATACACAAAGTGCTGGAGTAACTGTGGGTCAGGCAGCATCTCTGGAGAGAAGGAACAGTTGACTTTTCAGGTCAGGACCATTATTCAGACTGAAATTCTAAGAATGTTTATGAATGATAACAATAATCAAGGCACCATTAGAATGCATCTTTCACACAGAGGCCCACTGTTGTGGCCCACTGACAGTGGTAAACAATGTGATATTGATTCGAGTTTGAGGACACTATCAACTTTCCGCTCATCTCTGGTGACTGGGAGAAGGAGAAAGTTTGGTTTTCATTTGGTTTTGCCCAACAAACAGCTAACAATGGCCTGTTTCTTTTATCATCGTTACTTTTCTGCATATCTTTCATTCATTGTTCCTCATCTTTCCACATCACCATCTATATCTCTCGTTTCCCTCATCTAACCAGTCTAACCAGTCTGGTCACCCGTTCATTCTCTCCAGAGATGCTTCTGTCCAGCAGTTTGTGTCTAAACTCATACGGATGCTGGGATGATTTGGATAAGAGGTGTCCAGGTGTCAACTGCTCTACATCGGTGAGACCTAGCGTAGGCTTGGCGATCACTTCACCCAACACCTCCGCTCAGTTCGCAATAACCAACCTGATCTCCCTGTGGCCCAGCACTTCAACTCCCACTCCCATTCCAAATCCAACCTTTCTGTCCTGGGCCTCCTCCATGGCCAGAGCGAGTCCCACCGCAAATTGGAGCAGCACCTCGTCTTTCACTTAGGTAGTTTACACCCTAGTGGTATGAACATTGACTTCTCCAATTTCAGGTAAGGATGGTGCTGGTGAGCAGGACTGAAGAAGTGTCTTGACCCGAAACATTGCCTATTCCTTCGTTCCATAGATGCTGCCTCACCCGCTGAGTTTCTCCAACATTTTGTCAGAGAGTGTTACACAGGGCTAAGAGGCAACCATGCACATTCAGAAAAAAAAACTATAATGAGGGACTAATGTGTACAAATAATTTGTTGTCATCTAGGCTCATAATCTGTGACTGCATTTACGAGAGTATTAGCAAGATGATGCATTAGCCTGGGGTTGTGCTTTGGCTAGTGAACGTGACACCTGTGTGGTTGGTACAACCAGACTTGGTGATAGAGGCGTTGGGAATGGTTACAGTGGTGCTGTCCACAATTGTGCTTCGGAGCCCCAGATCCTGAAAGATCCACAATGCATGAACCTGACTCCCACGTGACCTACAACAAGGCATTGAAGAGGAAAGGAAAGGAATAATTGCTGTTTTCTCTTTCTCTGCTGTATTTGCTAGAAAGATTGTGCATAATAGATTGAACAAAGTGCTGTTGTGACAGGTGGTAGGATTCAGCTAGTAAGCACAGAGACAGGGTTCAATTTAGTTTGGTGAATCCTTTAATTGTAGTGTGGTTAATTAGAGAAGATTCTTTACACTCAACCTTATTTACACTCACTGGTAGGAACACATGAATGATTCAGTTGTGTCTTTACAGGCTTGAAACTGCAGACATAACAACACAAACTCTACTGCCGGTACAGCCAGATATTCTAGTTTTATCTCATTTTATCTTCAATTAAAAAAAATCATAAATCCATTAAATCAAAAGTTAAGCTAATTAGAGGAGAGGGCCGCACCTATTCTAATGCTCATATTTCTGCAGCTTTGCAGTGATCATAAAAGTAGATGAGCAAGTGGAAATAATTTAAGGTCCTCAAGCCCTGTGATGTCTTAATTCTGCTTTTTAATTGAGCCTCATTTATAATCTATTATTGCCATTGACTCCGTCAGCTCCCTGCATTATAGTTAATGCAACCAATGAGGAAAATAGATAGAACTACAAAGTTACAGTTTTACATATCTGAGCATCGTTTATCTGATTTACAGCGGGAATTAGCTGATCGCAGCGCTGACTGTCATTAATTCAACATTATACTTTCTTACTTTGGGCAAGATATATATTCACATGACAAGTCTGAAGCATTAAAAAAAAAACATCTTTGTAATGTTTTAGTTTCACTGTTTACATAAAAAGATAAATGGCTTTGGAAGAATGTTGTTACAGGGACTTGATAAATACTATGGCAGACATGAGGGTGCAGGGCAAGGGGGGGGTCAAAGTTGAAGTTAGAGTATTCCTTGACAGTGCAACTAAACCTTTCCGGAGGGTATGGACACCAAGTGCTGGAGTAACTCAACGGGACAGGCAGTATCTCTGGAGAGAAGGAATGGGTGACATAGATACATAGAAAATAGGAGCAGGAGTAGGCCATTCGGCCCGTCGAGCCAGCAACGCCATTCAACGTGATCATGGCTGATCATCCACAATCAGTTCCCCATTCCTGCTTTCTCCCCATATCCCTTGATTCCATTAGCCCTAAGAGCTAAATGTAACTCTCCCTTGAATACATCCAGTGAATTGGCCTCCACTGCCTTCTGTGCAGAGAATTCCACAGATTCACAACTCTCTGGGTGAAATAGTCTTTCCTCATCTCAGTCCTAAATGACCTACCCATTTATTCTTAAACTGTGACCCCTGGTTCTGGACTTCTCCCAACATTGGGAACATTTCTCCTGCATCTAATCTGCACAATCCCTTATGAATTTTATATGTTGCTGTAAGATTCCTCCTCTCATCCTTCTAAACTCCAGCGACGTCTCGTGTCGAGACCCTTCTTCTCTAGGGGAGGCAGTTTGATGTGAATGAGACAAGTTTGGATGTGATTCGGGTTAGCGGGAACGTGGTTGGCAATATCCCGGTCACATTGCTCCAGCATATGGTGCAGGTCAGAGATTAGCAGTAGCAGCGACCACTGCCTGCCCCGTGACCGTGAGATGGAGCTACCCAACTCATGTGACACAGGCTAACCAGGAGCAAGAGACAGACAGACGGACGGGGGGGGGGGAATAGGGGGAAACTGTTTACAGGCAACTACCTCGATGAAGATGCAACTTCCTTTCTTGTCCCTTCTTTGCCCCCCCTCCCCCCGAGGCCTTACAGCTGGTTTGGTGCGGCCTTTCCCGGAGTCGGGCCCAGTGCTTCAGCGGAGGCGCAGCGGGGACTTTAACATCGCAGACCCCGTTGCTGGGGGTCGCCGGAGAAACACTCCAACCACTGGCTTGCGGCCTACAACATCCTGGAGCCTGGGTCTGTGGAGCTACTGGGGGCCGGTGTGGAGTGGACCTTCACGGGGGGTCGCTGGAGAAACACTCCAACCGAAGGCCTGCGGCCTACAACATCCTGGAGCCTGGGTCTGTGGAGCTACTGGGGGCCGGTGTGGAGTGGACCTTCCATCGCGGAGCGGGCGATCCCTCGCTGGGGGTCGCTGGAGAAACACTCCGACCGCCAGCCTGCGGCCTACAACATCTGGAAGCCGCAGTCTCCAGTAAGGAGGTGGCCTATTTGGGAGCTCCGGGCTGTAATGCCTTCCACCACAGTGAAGAATGCTGTAGTGGATGGTTGTTGAATTATGTTGTGTATTGTGTCCTTTTTTAGTTGTTACGCTGCATGGTAAATTACATTTCACTGCACCTTATGGTGCATGTGACAAATACATTTGAACTTGAACTTAACTTTGAGCTTGTGTCTCCATGTTACGCTTCACTGCGGAACCTAGTCAAAGCAACTCTACCGCTGCGCCACTGTTCAACAACTGTTAAACTCTTAAACATTCCACTGTGAACGGGTTGATTGTAATTATCTGCAGTCTCTTCACTGAATGGGTAGCAAGCAACAAAAAGGCTTTTCACTGTACCTCAGTACACGTGACAGTAATGAACTAAACCGGAAGCTCATAACATGGTCACAAACAAAATATTTCAGTTAATGAAATGGTGCATTTGTTTTCAGAGATACAGCGCGGAAACAGGCCCTCAGCCCACCGAGTCCGCACCGACCAGCGATCCCCACACATTAACACTATCCTACACACACACTAGGGACAATTTACACTTATACCAAGCCAATTAACCTACAAACCTGAACATCTTTGGAGTGTGGGAGGAAACCAAACATCTCAGTCATGGGGAGAATGTACAAAGTCCGTACAGACGACACCCTTAGTCGGGATCGAACCCGGGTCTTTGGCGCTGTGAGCTCTGTAAGGTAGTAACTCAACCGCTGCGCCGATGTGTTTTATGTCAAAACACTGCGAGGTTTATAGGTGGCCTATGAGTGCATTCATTGTCTATATGAAGGTGCTGCTGGCTACTGCTGCTTTGTCAATTTCTTGGGACTGTGTGCGTTGTCATAGCTTTGTGGTTTAATCCACGACTGAATTCAATCAAAGTCATTTAGTGCACAATCTTACTTTTGATGGAGTTTGCAAAATTATAATATCTATGGATGCAGCATCCAGAAATTCTAAGGTATTTTGTTTAATACAAATTATTCAATGCAATGTACACGGCATGGTGGCGCAGCGGTAGACTTTCTGCCTTTCAGCACCAGAGACACAAGTTCTATTCTAACTACGGGTGCTGGTCTGGATGTAGTTTGTATGTTCTCCCCGTGGCCTGTGTGAGGTTTCTCCGAGATCTTCGGCTTCCTCCCACACTTCCAAGGCGTACAGGTTTGTTAGTTAATTGACTTGGTATGCAGTGCCCTCCATAATGTTTGGGACAAAGGCCCGTCATTTATTTATTTGCCTCTGTACTCCACAATTTAAGATTTGTAATAGAAAAAAAAATCACATGTGGTTAAAGTGCGCATTGTCAGATTTTAAATAAAGGCCATTTTTATACATTTTGGTTTCACCATGTAGAAATTACTGCTGTGTTTATACATAGACCCCCCCCATTTCAGGGCACCATAATGTTTGGGACACAGCAATGTCATGTAAATGAAAGTAGGCTTGTTTAGTATTTTGTTGTATATCCTTTGCAAGCAATGACCGCCAATCAAGAATTGACCATTTTTTAGCTTTGAAAAACTCCTTTGTTGCTTTAACAGTGTGTTTGGGATCATTGTCTTGCTGTAGAATGAACCGCCGGCCAATGAGTTTTGAGGCATTTGTTTGAACTTGAGCAGATAGGATGCGTCTATACACTACAGATTCATTATGCTACTACCATCAGCAGTTGTATTATCAATGAAGATAAGTGAGCCAGTACCTTCAGCAGCCATACATGCCCAGGCCATAACACCCCCACCACCGTGTTTCACAGATGAGGTGGTATGCTTTGGATCTTGGGCAGTTCTTTCTCTCCTCCATACTTTGCTCTTGCCATCACTCTGATATAAGTTAATCTTTGTCTCATCTGTCCACAAGACCTTTTTTTCCAGAACTGTGGTTGCTCTTTAAGTACTTCTTGGAGAACTGTAACCTGGCCATCCTATTGTTGCGGCTAACCAGCGGTTTGCATCTTGCAGTGTAGCCTCTGTATTTCTGTTCATGACGTCTTCTGTGGACAGTGGTCATTGACAAATCCACACCTGACTCCTAAAGAGTGTTTCTGATCTGTCGGACAGGTGTTTGGGGATTTTTTTTTATTATAGAGAGAATTCGTCTGTCATCAGCAGTGGAGGTCTTCCTTGGCCTGCCAGTCCCTTTGCGATTAGTAAGCTCACCAGTACTCTCTTTCTGCTAAATGATTTTGCAAACAGTTGATTTTGGTTAGCCTAAGGTTTGGCTGATGTCTCTAACAGTTTTATTCTTGTCCCTCTGTCTCATAATGGCTTCTTTGACTTTCATTGGCACAACTTTGGTCCATGTTCATAAACAGCAATAAATGTTTCCAAAGGTGATGGAAAGACTGGAGGAAAGACTAGGTGCTGAGAGCTCTCTTATACCTGCATTAAGGAGGCAATTAAACACACCTGAGCAATTACAAACACCTGTGAAGCCATGTGTCCCTAACTATGGTGCCCTGAAATGGGGGGACTATGTATAAACACAAGCTGTAATTTCTACATGGTGAAGCCAAAATGTATAAAAATGGCCTTTAATAAAATCTGACAATGTGCACTTTAACCACATGCAATTGTTTTTATTTTACAAATCTCAAATTGTGGAATACAGAGGCAAATAAATAAATGATGGGTCTTTGTCCCAAACATTATGGAGGGCACTGTAAATGTAAAATTGTCCCCAGTGTGTGTAGGGTGATGATAGTGTGCGGGGATCACTGGTCAGTGTGGACTCGGTGGGCCGAAGGGCCTGTTTCCGCACTGTATCTCTAAACTAAACTAAACATCTACAGGAGTGTCTATTTAAAGAGGATTGGTGAAGCCTGGTCGACCAAAGCAGAATCCAAACCATTTTCCTGATGTTGGTGCCATTTTATTTGAGTTCTATACTGTCACGTGTACCGAGGTACTGTACAGTGAAAAACATTTTTGGTGCGTGCTATCCTGTCAGCGGAAAGACTATAGATGATTAAACTGTCCACAGTGTACAGATACAGGATAAAGGGTCTAACGCTAAATAAAAGACAAAGTCCTGTAAATTCCGGTTAAAGATGGTTTGAAAGTGTCCAATGAAATAGATGGGAGGTCAGGACCGCTCTCTAGCTGGTCAGAGGATGCATGATAACAGCTGGGAAGAAACTCTCCCATCAAACATGTATCACACCAAAATTGTAAACCCTTTTACGTGACAACAAAGCAGGCCCAATATCTCCAGCATACATCCATTAACCATTGAACCTAGCGGAAACAACACTAACAATGTGATTCCTTCACTAAAGGGGACTGTTCCATTGTAAAAAGCCACAGAGGACCAGTGGACACATTTCTGAAGCAAGAGAGAGCGACGAGGACTTTGACTTACATTGTAAGTAGTAATGCCGATATTGTAGAACATGGAACATGGAACACAGGAACAGGCCCTTAGGCCCACGATATCCGTGTCGAACATGATGCCAAGTTAAACTAATCTCTACCATCTGTACATGATCCATATCCCTCCATTCCCTGCATATCCGTGTAACTATCAAAAAACCTCCTAAACACCAATATCGTAACTGCCTCCACCACCACCCCAGGCACGTTCGAGGCACCCACCACCCTCTGTGGAACTGTTAAATGGGTGCATGCAGCATCTATTGCTTAGTTAAGGGCGTTTGTCCCGAAACGTTGCCTAGGCTTCGCTCCATAGATGCGACTGCACCCGCGAGTTTGTCCAGCTATTTTGTGTACTCTGTGTAACGCTGATTTCCTTTAAAGGTGGGAATGGACAAACCTCCTTCACTGGGAATGTTTAAAATTTGGAATAGAAGGCTCATTCCTTTAACAGTCCAACAAAAGGCGAAAGAGGGACTGCCTGGCTGTCACCAGTCCTACAGGTCGCTAACTGTGCGACCCCCCTACAACAAAAACCTGGCGAGAAGGTTCCTTTAACAACAGCACAAAAGTCCAAAGACGTCACCTGGCGAACCTACATTCACCTGGCGACAACCTACGCTCACCTGGCGACAGGTCACAGCACCTACTGTCAGGAGAAGTCAAGCTACGCTCATTGTCTCCAACTCACTATCGCCGACTGTCTCAAAATTCTTCAACATGTTGAAAATCCAGCGGCGACCAGAAAGACACTACGACTCTTTGGGCGACTGAGGAGACGACTCACGACCGTACAGGCAACTCCCCGGCCACCATGTGGCAACAGTCTAGTTGCATTTTAAGCTTATCCCAATTGCCCGCATTTGGCCCATATGCCTCTAAACCTTTCTATCCATGTACCTATCCAAATGGAAGAGATTTTCATAGTTTAAACCATCGGTTGAGTTTACATCTAGACGTGAAGTGAATTTGACACAATTATCGCCAGGACAGCGTTTGACCAGGTGCGGTCAACACATCCTGGTGAAGCTGAAGCTCATGGTCATCAAAGATGCATGGACAAAGGTGGTCATGGTTGCTCAAGGTCAACCATCCCACCAGGATTCACTGCAGGACATCCTCAGGACTGTTTCTGGGCCAAAGCTGCCTCATCAACAACCTTTGTTCATTCACACGTTAGAAATGAGTTAGATGTTTGCTGAAGATTTCACAATGTTCAAGGCTACAAGTTCTTCACTAATGAAGCCACTGCTGGAGCTAGACCTAGACAACTTGCAGCATGGGCCAATAAACAGCAAGGAACATTCATGCCATGGCATTGCCTGGCAAGAGGGAATCCAGCCACATGCTATCAATGGCATCAATAAAGGATAAGGCATTCAATATTATGGCATCGAATAACAAAACCATAGTATTATTATGACATGAGATAGACACAAAAAGCTGGAGTAACTCTGGAGAGAAGGAATGGGTGACATTTCGGGTTGAGACTCTTCTTCAGCCATTATTGATGGTATAATAATGACCCATCAATAGCAGGATATTATGATGTCCCAATATTGTTCTATATAATACGTTGTCCCATCATCAATATCCTAGAGGTTCACTATTGACGAGATACTACATTAAACCAGCCACATTGATGGTGTGGTGCTGGTGCGGTACGGTGGCACAGCGGTAGAGTTGCTGCCTTACAGCGCTCGCAGCGCTGGAGACCCAGGTTCGATTCCGACTACTGGTGCTGCATGTACGGAGTTTGTACGTTCTCCCCGTGACCTGCGTGCGTTTTATTCCCATTCTCCCAGTAATGGCCTTCGAGTCATAGCTCCGTACAGCATGGAAACAGACCCTTTAGCCCAATTTGCTCACTCCGACCAAATTGGCCCATCTACACTAGTCCATCTACACTAGTCTCACCTGCCCCCGTTTGGCCCGTGTCCCTCTAAACCTGTCCTATCCATGCACGTGTCCAAATCTCTTTTGCACTCATAATTTTTTTTTCTTAATTGCAATAAAAAAGAGATCTTCGTTTCCTCTCTCACTCCAAAGACGTACAGGTTTGTAGGTAAATTGCCTTGGTATAAGCGTAAATTGTCCCTAGTGTGTGTAGGATAGTGTTAGTGTGCGGGGATCGCTGGTCGGTGCGGACTCGGTGGGCTGAAGGGCCTGTTTCCGCGCTATACTTCCTAAAACTAAAACTTAATTCCCAGTAAGGTACGGCACTCCTTACGATGATGAGTTTAGAGTCAGTGCTACAGTGTTATAGAGGACCTCGACAAATCTGGAGTCTGAAGTCTGAATGAAGTGGCAATGACAGGATCACAACTATTCCCCTCATGGGAGAGAACAGTTGAGTTGGGCACCATGGAGATACAGCCACTGTCCTGGAACAGTGTGAAGAAGGGTCTCAACCCAAAACAGCATCTCTGCCTCAGAGGGCGGTGGAGGCCGGTTCTCTGGAAACTTCCAAGAGAGAGCTAGATATGGCTCTTGGAGATAGCGGAGTCAGGGGATATGGGGAGAAGGCAAGAACGGGGTACTGATTGTGGATGATCAGCCATGATCACAGTGAATGGCGGTGCTGGCTTGAAGGGCCGAATGGCCTCCTCCTGCACCTATTGTCTATTGTCTATTATTCCTTTTCTCCAGAGATGCTGTCTGACCCGTTGAGTTACTCCAGCTTTTTGAGTCTTCCCTGCCCTGGGAGTGTCCCAACATTGTTAATGGTCTGGGACCACAGGAACTGCAGATGCTGGAATCTAAAGCAAAACACAAAGTGTCATGGAGACATGGGGTAGGGGCAATTTATAGAGGGCAACTAATTAACCTACAAACCCGCACGTCTTTGGGATGTGGGAGGAAACCGAAGCACCTGGAGAAAACCCATGCATTCACAGGGAGAACATGCAAATTCCAGCGGCAGAGGATTGTATTAAACCTGGGTCTCTGGCACCATGAGGCAGCAGCTCTACCCACTGCGCAACTGAACTGTGGGGACTTGATATTTACACAGAGTGACTGTCCATCACAGGACGTAGATCGTTCCCTGGAGCTTTAGTCTGGAACGGAAATACAATAAGGATAGAAATACAAAGGCTATTTGGTCGAATTAATAAATATCCTGATGACAAATGAGAATTCTGCACCTCAAAGTCTTGTGTAAAGACATTGGCAAGTTTGCTGCCTTTGTACCAAACCTCATGGCAGTCGAACAAGGCGTTTGTGATCCGACAACGCAAAAAAGATATGAGATTTTTCATCTGCCTCTTCAAGCTACTGCCAAGGCTGTATTTGTACATAGATCATCATTAAAGTCTGGCAGATCTTTTCCTCAGCAACTGATTTAGCTAACAATGTGCTGCTATTTACATGCCGATTTTCCAGGCCTTTCTCCACAGCTGCTCCTTGAGTTCAGCCGCTGTAACATGATAGTAGAGGAGTCAGTAAATGTAATCTTTGTTAGGGCCAGGTGTGTGCTTGACTTTCTCTGTTTCATTCCAGGCAATTTTTCTCTCACTAGCTTCATAAGGTTCCATTATAGTCACATCTGGAGCTGACATTCCTTTTAATTATTGGCAGAATTTGCATCGGATCAACTAGAATTTGTCATCAGAGTCGGGATGCTCAGCAATTTTCTGTCTTTATCAAACGTAAATGTCAATAGGGTATACAGTTGCATAATGCAAGCCCTAGTCACACCACTTTGCTGATTTCAATAAATCATCTATAGTCCAAAACTAAGGACTGCGCGCATAACAGGCAGCTGTTGCCGTTGCAATTACTCCATTGTGTTATGCCAATTTAAATTGTGATGAGGAGTGTTGGTTTAGAGAAAAAAAATAACAGACGCGAGAGAAAATGGAAAGTAAAATAAGGAAGAACCAGTTATAAACTGAAAAAGCAGCACCTCTAAGAAAATGAGATCTGTTCAAAGAGGTTGGGCAGAATAAGTAATGACAGGTCATTGTTAAAAGCACAAAGAATTGTATATTTTCAATGATGTGAGCGTTACAAATGTTTGATTAACATACCAGTATGATGAGAGCTGTTTTAAGGACCTTATTGTTCCACTGAATCAGAATCTGGGCTGCCTTTGTTTAAGTCACTTGTGTTTAAAACAGCACAGCCATCATCCAACAAACACCATCTCATTGCATGTTGCTGACTTCACAACAAAGCAGCAGCAGCAGATTGTCATCTGCGTGTCAGTCTGAAACTGCTCAACTATCGAGCAGTTTGGGTTGAAATGTTCGGGATAATTCAAGAGCCACGTTCAGTCATCGCTCGTTTTCTGACACGATGCCCAGAATCAGACAGTAAGGAAATGCCACACTATTATAACACTAAAGACAGGCACAAAATACTGGAGTAACTCAGCGGGACAGGCATCATCTCTGGAGAGAAGGAATGGGTGACGTTTCGGGACGAGACCCTTCTTCACACTATTTTAACACTATCCTGCCAACAACATTATGGAATTTAGACTAGCCAGTAAATGCAAAATGCTAAGATCAATATATATTCGAGCAGCTTCTTGTAGTAAGATGGGGTTTTTTTTAAACTCAGTAGACCGTGACCTTTGAGTAATAAGAAAGTGCAAAGCTGCATAAATGTTCTTAATTACCGCAAAATACTTGGTCAAAATAATACAATAAATATTATGAGTAGAACAGTTTGTTTTGACTCGAGAATTTATCTTTGAAATAAATTGTCCACTGTCCAGTGACAGAATGCAATCAGAATGTTCTCCTCGTGTTTCAGGATTAAAATATTAGCAATTCCTTTGGCAGCAATTTTCAACGTCCATTTTTGTGTTCATTGAAATACAAATCCTTTTCACCTCTCCTCTACTCAGCGACCCTCATTACCCAAACACTTGGCCTGGTCTTACCCACAGTATGTGACCATTCCATCAGCGTTCAACCCATTGTGTTCCAGAGACAGGGTTGGACACATGTGCTAACCTAGCAGGGCATCAGAACACGTTCGAAGTAATAGCATGTGAGAATCACAAGCCAAACATGCCAATTCCCCTGCGTTTAGTACTTGGGGCAAATGAGAGTTCCCAGACACAAGGTAGAATTTGACAAAGGATTGAATACAGCACAATGCTGCCCGCTGAGAATCCATCAGGCCTTGATATAGCTTTGAATACACAGAACAATCTTGCGTCAACACCCATCTTTAATAAAGTTTGTTAATGGGCCAGTACACTGAAGCAAAGAAGCAACTTGTTTAATTTAAGGCTTTGATTCAAAAGACTGAATTTAATTCAAACTCGAGAAAATGCTTTGCAGAAACTATAAGAGATCATTTTCAACTTAATATAAATGTCAAAAGTAAAAAGGAAGCGTTAATGCGAAGGTATTCAGTCGTGCAGTAAGGTTTTAAATAATAATATCGTTTTAACTCCTTCTTGTTTAGTATGCTGTCTTCATATCTGATCAACACTCTGCTGTTTTGTTCCATCAGTCTCCAAAAGAAATAACATAAAATGAAATCAAATATTAGAAATGACAGGCTGTGTAAGTGCTTAGAGTTAGTTTGGGTCGCGCAGGGAGGGAAATGCAGGCAAGTTGTCAGGCAATATCTGTCAGAGTGAATTAGGGACAATCAAGAGAGACTGAAAGGGAAGGTGATTGTTATTAAGAAGCAGGGCTGTGAGCAAGCTACCCAGATGTGGTCATGCATATAAAGGGCAGGAAACAGCAGTTTAATTCAGGAAGCACTGGTGAACAGGGCAGCACAAAGGATAAAAGTCTTTTGTCGCTAATAAGCTGGAAGTTACTTTGATAACAGCAGGGTTAGTCATGAATAAAGCAGATCTCACCAGTATGAAGCATTCATATCATAGCTATGTCGTCAAAGAAACAAACTCGCTACACCAAGAAAACAGACACTACAGTATCAATGTTCTACATATAGTTTTAAAGAAAGAAATTGCATTCACAATTTACACCAGGTCTTGGATTATTAAAACATTTTGAGAACTTACAAACTCCATTTCGTTGAAGTTAAAAATCCTAACTGCTCGACCAAGTTCACAAAAATCTCCAAAACCCAGCGTGGGTTTTCTCCGAGATCTTTGGTTTCCTCCCACACTCCAAAGACGTACAGGTTTGTAGGTTAATTGGCTTGGTATAAATGTAAAATATCCCTAGTGTGTAGGGTGGTGTTAGTGTGCGGGGATCGCTGGTCGGCACGGACTCGGTGGGCCGAAGGGCCTGTTTCTGTGCTGTATCTCTACTCTAAACTAAACAAAACTAAATCTTGAAGGATGTTGAAAGCAAAAACACCTGAGGAAGTTGGAAAAATGAAGTTTGAAGTCACATTGATCTGGACCAAACCACACTATTGTATCTGCTTAGTAATATTCACCAGGCAACCTACAAGGTAATAACAGACACCAAGACTCAAACAATGATATCAGTCTACACAACCCAAACCTTGGTCAATTTAAGAAGAGTCGTAAAAGAGGAGAGAATTACAGATGTGGAGAGGGTTAAAGTGTGGAACAATAGTTTAGTTTAGAGAGACAGCGCAGAAACAGGCATTTTAGCCCACCATGTCCGCACCGACCAGCGATCCACGTACATTCGCACTATCCACGTACACTCGCACTATCCACGTACACTCGCACTATCCACTATCCCACACACTAGGGACAATTTACGCATACACCGAGCCAATTAACCTACAAACCTGTAGGTCCTTGGAGTGTGGGAGGAAACCGAAGATTTCAGGGAAAACCAACGCAAGTCACGGGGAGAAGGTACAAACTCCGTACAGACAGCACCCATAGACAATAGACAATAGGTGCAGGAGTAGGCCATTCGGCCCTTCGAGCCAGCACCCGGGTCTCCGGCGCTGCAAGCGCTGTAAGGCAGCACCTCTGCGCCATCTTGCCCGCCCTACTTCAATCTGGTCACTTTCAAGAGAGAGATAGATAGGGCTCTTAAAGATAGCGGAGTCAGTGGATATGGGGAGAAGGCAGGAACGGGGTACTGATTGTGGATGATCAGCCATGATCACATTGAATGGCGGTGCTGGTTCGAAGGGCTGAATGGCCTACTCTTGCACCTGTTGTCTATTGTCTATTGTCTCCCTCCAACTTCCAGCGTTCTGGAGAAATCAATCCAAGCCTGTCCACCTTTTCCCTGTCGCTAATACTCCCTAATGGGAGGGATAGGCTGATTGTCCTCTTCAGAGGAAGATTCAGCGGTGAAGAGACCGCACAGAGTGAGCGAGACACGATGTGACATCTCTCTATCCGGACAGCCACAACGCAAGATAATGAAGGATAGTCTAATCTCCATTGCATGGTGAGAGGATAGAACTATGAACAATGGAAAATTACCATTTCAAATGCGACAGGACATTTATATACTTAAAGAGAAATGCTCGGGGCCACAGTGGATTGGCATGGTTCATTTCCAGATTGGATGAAAATTCTTGTTTAAGATAAATAATATTCATCCAGATCAAACCCATAAATTTAATTTAAACTGATTGCTCTTCTTGCAGGAATCGACGTCCACGACATTTGTTGCGTTTAATTTAATTTCTCACTGACGAACCAACAGAGGGAAATGCGCTGGCTCTAATGCTGGCAACTCAGAATAACCAGAAGGGGCCAGTGAGCTAATTCTGTGACATTAGAGGGACACATGGCAGGGAAACAGGCCCTTCAGCCCAACTCATCCATGCTGGCCAACAAACCCAATATCAACTTGTCCCACCTGGATAAGTACATGGACGGGGAAGGATTCGAGGAATGTGGAAATTTGGCCCGTATTCCTCTAAACCTTTCCTATCCATCCACCTGTCCAGGTCTCCTTAGGTAAACAAAAATGCTGAAGAAACTCAGCGGGTGAGGCATCATCTATGGAACGAAGGAATGGGTGACGTTTTGGGGCGAGATAGATAGATACTGATTGCTCCCAGACTATCACACAAACCAACCTCCCTTCCATTGACTCCATCTACACTTCACGCTGCCTCAGCAAGGCCAGCAGCATCATCAAGGACCAGTCTCACCCCAGGCCACTCCCTCTTCTCCCCTCTCCCAACATCCAAAAGATTAGAAGTTTGAAAACACACACCACCAAATTCAGGGACAGTTTCTTCCCAGCTGTTATCAGGCAACTGAACCATCCTCTCAACAACTACAGAACAGTACTGAGCTATTATCTACCTCAAATCAAAGCCTCAGACATTATTTAATCAGACTTTACTGGACTTTATCATGCAGGAATCGTATCTGTACACTGTGGACGGCTCGATTGTAATCATGTATTGTCTTTCTGCTGACTGGTTAGCGCGCAACAAAAGCTTTTCACTGTACCTCGGTACACGTGACAATAAACTAAATTAAATGAAACCAAACCTAACCAAAGCTGCAGTAACTCAGCTGGTCAGACAGCATCTCTGGAGAGAAGGAATGGGTGACGGTTGGGGTCGAGACCCTTCTTCAAACCAAACCAAACTGAGCTAAATGTCTTGCCGTCATGAAACAGTCTAAACATTAAATAAATACCCCTAAAGAACAGGTAAGATGCAGTGTTTAAGAAAGAACTGATGATCCTGGAAAAAAATCGAAGGTAGACAAAAATGCTGGCGAACTCAGCGGGTCAGGCATCATCTATGGAGCGAAGAAATAGGCGACGTTTCGGGTCGAGGCCCTTCTTCAAACTCATGTCGGGGGGGGGCGGTGAGGGGGAAAAAAAAGGAAGAGGCGGAGACAGTGGGCTGGGGAGAGCTGGGAAGGGGAGGGGAAGGAGGGAGAAAGCAAGGACTACCTGAAATTGGAGAAGTCAATGTTCATACCGCTGGGGTGTAAACTACCCAAGCAAAGTACGATACAGTAGTCAGTTAATCAGAGTTCTGTCTGTACATTCCTACATTCTTGCTGGAGTTATTTAATTGTGTGGACAGATACACAACGAATAATCGGACACATTCGATCTTATTTCCCCTTGCTGATAAACAGACTGAGGGGGCCTTACATCATAACGTGTGTGTAAGAGACTTTATTTTAAGTAACCAGGCTACTTTCATCGTTGAAAGTCACCTTTCGAAGGTTATTAATTGATTTTAAAACTGTAACTTGTGGGAGTGTGGTTCTTAAGTAACATGGTATTGTCCAAAATAGCCCAGGCCGCATAGAGCAGCATAATATTACCAAAGAAAAACATTTGGCTTATATATAATTAAAGAACATAAATGATGTGATCTGGGCTGTGGCAGGATGGGTAGCACCAGTACACATGCCTTTATTGAATCAAAGAAATTATAGCAGTCTTTTACTGATGCTAATTCATCATAGCAGCTATCTAATTTCTGAAATTATCCTGCACCAAAGATTATTGCCTGAATGCTTAAAACATTTCTATCAAGTTTATTTGTCCAGAATTCATCAGAGATGAGATATTTTAACCCACCTCAAATAAACAAAGTAGAATTCCATTATGCAGAGTCTTGGAAACTTAATATGTACGCGTTAAAGATTCATAAACTCATCTTGTGTGGGGTGTTATTAGAAGGCCTGTACTGTGTGATAGGAAGCAGGACTGTCACACACTCACGGGTCACGTGGTGATGCAGTGTGTTGTTTGCGACCCGTTGGTGGAGTGTTGTCGTTCGCAGAGACGTGTAAATGGGATCAGCTTGTCGCAGGCCACAGCTGGGGCAAGCGCACAGGGTTGGAGCTGGTCACATCCCATCAGTGCCACATGCCACATGGCCGTTACACCACACCTATGGGACCAGCTCTCAGCAGATGTCAGCACAACACTGGTCCCCAAGCACCCCATACACAAGGTGTTATTAGTTCATTATCATTCATCTCACAAGCCAAGCGCCGGCCATTAAAATCTGTGCTTCCAAAGTCAACACACTCGGATATTCAGCTTGTGTCGGTGATCGTAAACATGTGTAATTAAAATGTAGCAATCTCTGTTAATGTGGGGGGTTCAGGAACACTACTGTACAGGAACAGGCCCTTCGGCCACAGTTACCTGGCCTGAGAGGGAAACCTATTCATTAACTAATACATGAGGAGGGATTTCTTTAGTCAGAGGATGATGAATCTGTGGAATTAATTGCCACAGACGGCTGTGGAAGCTGTTTTTAAGGTGGATTGACAAATACTTGTTTGGTTAGAGGTGTCATAGGTTATGGGGAGAAGGCAGGAGAATGGGGTTGAGAGGGTAAGATAGATCCGCTGTGATTGAATGGTGGCGTAGATTCGATGGGCCGAATGGCCTAATTCTACTACTCTGACATGAACTTATAATACAGCAATGGCAACGGGCCCTTTGGCCCAACTCACCCCTCCAAGCAAGATGCCTGATTTAAACTCATCCCACCAGCCTGCGTTTGACCCACAGCCCCCTAAACCTTTACTATCCATGTACCTGTCCAAGTGTCCCTGCCTCAACTACCTTCTCTAGCAACTCGTTCCATACACCCACCACTCTCGGAGTTAATAAATTGCTCCTCAGGTTCTAATCAATCTTCCATCTTCATCCTTTGTCCTATGGTTTGCTTTATACCTCAACTGGGTAAAAGACCCAATGACACCGCTATGAATCTCACCCCTCAGTCTCCTGAGCACCGAGGGATCACATCTGCCTGCATGTGATCCATGTTCTCCCACATATCCATGTGCCTGTCTAAAATGAGTGGGACTAACAGGAAATGCAATTCCCCAATAAACAATGAAGCTTGACTGTGGTACAAGGTGGGTGACGTCTCGGGTCGAGACCCCTCTTCAGACTGCAGCTTGACTGCAGTGTTTAGTTTAGTTAAGTTACGTTTAGTTTAGTTTAGAGATACAGTGCGGAAACAGGCCCTTCGTCCACACCAACCAGCAATCCCCGCACACTAACACTATCCTACACACACAGTAGGAAGAATTTACATTTATACCAAGCCAATTAACCTACAAACCTGTACGTCTTTGGAGTGTGGGAGGAAACCGAAGATCTCGGAGAAAACCCACGTGGTCACAGGGAGAACGTGCAAACTCCGTACGGACAGCACCAGTAGTCGGGATCGAACCCTGGTCTCTGGCACTGCAAGCGTTGTAAGCTTGGACATCTCTGTCCACCGTTCTCCTGCTATCTTTCCAGCAACATAGACGTCTCTTAGGATGGCAGGTCAACTTTCCCTCGTCTCTAAAGGCCAGGCCATTAACACATTCTCTGTCTTTCATGATGTGACCTTGGGTCGGTAATGGTCCAGGATTTGAGGACTGGAGGTTAGAAGGTCATCTCTAGATCACTGAAGTGGCACCACAGAGGCATAAGAGTATTTCTTTATAAGAAGCAGCGAGGATTTGAGAAGTGGGTGCCGCAGAAACGTCCATAACCTAATTTACTCTTAAACAAAACTAATTGACATGAGACATTTTCGGTAAGTAGAAACATTCACAGTTGCAGTTTACAAATGTACACACCTCTCAGTTTGCTGACAGTATTTTAAACATGTTAGAAATAGCAGGTTGATTTGAAATGCCCCTGCCTTTATAATACCACACTCTCTGTGGATTCCACATATCATCTCACATTGTACAATCCTTCAAGTGACCAGTTACATTCCTTTCAGAATTAGAAAGGTCCCAACAGTCCCCGGGAGAAAACTAATATTCTGATAAAGAAACAAACGTCTTAATTTATTCCCATTCTCCCAGTAATGGCCTTCGAGTCATAGCTCCGTACAGCATGGAAACAGACCCTTCGGCCCAATTTGCTCACTCCGACCAAATTGGCCCATCTACACTAGTCCATCTACACTAGTCCCACCTGCCCCCGTTTGGCCCGTGTCCCTCTAAACCTGTCCTATCCATGCACGTGTCCAAATCTCTTTTGCACTCATAATATATTTTTTCTTAATTGCAATAAAAAAGAGATCTTCGGTTTCCTCCCTCACTCCAAAGATGTACAGGTTTGTAGGTTAATTGGCTTGGTGTATGTGTAAATTGTCCCTAGTGTGTGTGGGATAGTGTTGATGTGCGGGGATTGCAGGTCGGCACAGACTCGGTGGGCCGAAGGGCCTGTTTCCACGCTGTATCTCTACACTAAATAGAACTGTATATGATGATGACAAGCTGTGGAAAGGGCAGGATGATTGACTAGACCCCGTCTACAGTTGGCACAGGTGTGCATTTGGATCTAGAGCAGTATGAGGCTTGCCCCTCAGGTGAGGCTACCTGGAACTGGCATTGATGGACACAGGTGCGTCTGACTCACATTGTCAGCCAGGCAAGCAGTTTCATGCACATGAACTTAACAACCGCTGTCTTTCTGCAATGTAATTGAATGGTGTATTGGTGGTGAAGATGTCTGTCTTTGTAAAGCCAGGGTGAGGAATAGCAGAGTACATTTGGTCCTTTAAGCTGTCAAGGTGGAAAGATGCAGAGGAGGTTTACACAAATGTTGCCAGGACTTGAAGGCTTGAGCTACAGGGAGAGGTTGGGCAGGCTGGGGCTTCATTCATAAGTTCATGAGTTCTAAAGTGATAGGAGCAGAATTAGGCCATTTGGCCCATCAAGTCTACTTCACCATTCAATCATGGCTGATCTATCTCTCCCTCCTAACCCCATTCTCCTGCCCTCTCCCCACAACCTCTGACACTTTGGAGTATTCCTTGGAGTGCAGGAGGCTGAGGGGTGATCTTATAGAGGTGTTATAAGATCATGAGGAATAGATCGAGTGAATGCACAAAGTCTTTTACCCGGGGGAGGGGAATCAAGAACGAGAAGATATTGGTATAAGGTGAGGGGGAAAGATTCAATAGGAACCTGAGGGGCAACTTTTCCACACAATGGCTGGCGGGTAGATGGAACAAGTTGCGGCATCTACAATAACAACATTTAAAAGACAATTGGGCAGGGACGAGGATAAGAAAGGATTAAAGGGATGATGGGCCAATTGCAGGCTATATTATTGATGGGGCATCTTGGTCAGCATAGACAAGTTGGGCCGAAGGGCCTGTTTCCGTGCTATATGACTCTACACTTGGCTGCCCGTCACTTTATAGTCCTCACTTAATCTAATTCCCAGTCTGAGGAACTCAACCCAAAACGTCACCCATTCCTTCTATCCAGAGATGCTGCCTGTCCCGCTGAGTTACTCCAGCATTTTGTGTCTATCTTCAGTATAAACCAGCATCTGCAGTTCCTTCCTACCCACTTACTTGTTTTGTCGGTCTGCAGAACCAAAGTTGTGTCGGTTGGCCATTCACTGCCATCCGACCAATAGTTGAAACCATGAAAATCCCTTCCAGTTGGATGTACGTGGACAGGACATCGGCCAAACACGGGCAGGTGGGACTAGTGTAGTTGAGGCACCTCAGTTGGCATGGGTGTGATGGGCTGAAGGGCCTGTTTCCGCTGTGTGTGACTCTATGAATGTTTGAAGAACAGGCCATGTCTCCACCAGGCTACAATGCATGCACACATGCACACATGCACACATGCACACATGCACACATGCACACATGCACACATGCACACATGCACACATGCACAATTCACACGTGCACACATGCACACATGCACACATGCACACATGCACACATGCACATTTGCAATGCAGCAGGAAAACGTTAAAAGGAACTTGAGTGCAACAGATGGCTGCCAACAATGCTGGTCTCGTAAACTGCCTGGGGCATTAGGATTGTTTAAATTGCAAGTGAGGGGCTGGGATAAGATTCTGCAGAAACAGCAAAACCTGCAGTAAATGTGAAATTGCTTTGATTTTCAGACTTGCTTTGCTGCTATGACTGGTGTGCCTACCCTTCTGTTCCTCCCCTACCCTCCCTACATAAGTAACAGGAGCAGAATTAGGCCATTCTGCCCATCAACTCTACTCCGCCATTCAATCATGGCTGATCTATCTCTCCCTCCTAACCCCATTCTCCTGCCTTCTCCCCATAACCTCTGACACCAACAGTCATGGAGTGATACAGTGTGGAAACAAGTCCTGGGCCTAACTTGCCCACACCGGCCAACATGTCCCAACTACACTCGTCCCACCTGCCCGCGTTTGGTCCATATCCCTCCAAACATATGCAATCCATGTACCTGTCTACATGTTTCTTAAACGTTGGGATAGTCCCGGCCTCAACTACCCCCTCTGGCAGCTTGTTCCATACACTCACCACTCTGTGTGAAAAAGTTGCCCCTCAGATCCCTATTAAATCTTTTCCCCTTCACCTTAAACGTCACCTTAAAAGTCAAAACATTTTCAGCTAGTTTGCTTTATTCTATGGAATTCTGAGACAACAATGTGAATGTGGAGGAAGGAACTGCAGATGCTGGTTTAAATCAAAGATAGACACAAACTGCTGGAGTAACTCAGCGGGTCAGGCAGCACCTCTGGAGAGAAGGAACGGGTGACGTTTTGGGTCCAGATCCTTCTTCAGACTGAGAGTCAGGGGCGTGAGTATATTCTCCACTTACACCGAGATCCATGTGTAGTACTCGGACTTCAAACTCGAAGTGGATAATCGGCACGCTAAGAGCCAGCAAAGTTTCTTGTTAAAAGAACGTTCAGAGTAAGATCACAGCCCAAATGATTGTTGTTAATTATTGGGATGAGTAATTGCGATTTAAAAAAAAAAGATTGCAGCTGCGATCCAGAACTTAGCCTGAGGACTTTTTCTTTTTATCAAAGATGTACAGTATGTGTAAGCTGGCAATTGTAAATGTGAATATTTGCCAGGGTTTTTTTGTTATCCAAGATTCAGCGGTAAATGTTCTAATCTGTTTCTCCATTGGGACCACTTACCCTCAAATAGTTTTAACTTTTCCAACAAAAAAAAATAACGGGTGGTGTGAATGCAGCATCACGCAAACCTCTCCAAACAGACACACTCTGAAGGGAAACAAACTAATTTACTGTCTACTCAGCCAAATGCAACGCTCACCCAACCAGCCAGATGACAAGTACAAGAATGAAAATATATTTAACTGGAGGTTGCGACGGTTAATGAAGACTTTTGATTGGAGAGACACAGGGATTTTATTTCGGGAATTTTACATGTTATTCCTCCAGTGTTCATAGGACTGATAAAACTGGGATAAGAATCTCCGCTGCAACCAATCGAGCACTTAAACCTTCACTTGTATTAACAATCAGGTTGACAGTTGAAATTCCAAGACAAGATGCACAGAAGTGTGCTGCAGATTAGATTACAACAATTACCACTTTCAGCTACCATTTCTGGGAAGCTGCTTCACTTCATCGTTATATCCACAGTTGGTGTCATCTTTGGAGGATCAAATGTCTTCCTTGATGTTCTGACACACTAACGCTGCTGGCGAATCTGACAAGAAAGTTTTTCATTCCAACTCTTGGGCATTGCCTCGATGTAATACTTATACTCCTACACTTGGCCATCATTGTGCCTATGTACTGTAAGATGTCTATTAGACTGTACCCAAAAATAAAATCACTGCACCCAGCTACCTGTGGCTGTAAAGTGCCGTTGAATCATTGCACGCTGTCAAACCTCTTGTGCACCCACTGCATAGTCTTCAAATCCTTCCAGTAATGAGGTGACCAGAAGCTCACACAATGCTCAATATCAGTGGAGTAATGACAAAACACAAAGTGCAGGAAGAACTCGGCAGGTCAGGCAGCATCTGTGGAAGGAATGTATGGATGACGCTGTGGGTTTGGGTCCTTCCTTTGCCTTTAATATACTGATTCAACTTCCATCTTTCAGTACTGAGGGCGAATAGTAATGTTTTACAGATGGTTTCCTGGATATATCAGTGGGAAATAAACTACAGAGCATACTTGAGCAAAAAGCACAGAGTGCTGGAGTAATTCAGTGGGTCAGGCAGCATCTGTGGAGAACATGGATAGGTGACGTTTCACAGAGTGCTGGAGTAATTCAGTGGGTCAGGCAGCATCTGTGGAGAACATGGATAGGTGACGTTTTGGGTTAGTGCCCTTATTCAGATTCCTTCACTGTGAGTTTAGTTTAGTTTAGTTTTTTTAGTTTAGAGATACAATGGATAGATGCTGACTGACCTTCTTTGGGCTAGCTTGGTGGATTAAGGCGGAGATTCAGAGTGAGTTTAGTGAGATATGGACTCACTAAAGTTTAGAGTGCTGGGATTGGGAAAAAGGCCCTTTGGCCCATCTAGCTTTGGGGGGTAGAACGAGGGGAAGAGAGAGAGGGATATGGTTTGCTGCGTTAGACCTAAAATTCCACCCTCTCTTTAATTCCCCCACCCGCCCCTGGGCCCCAGCTGGATCATAAGGACATAAGTGATAGGATCAGAATTAGGCCATTCGGCCCATCTATACTCCGCCATTAAATCATAGCTGATCTATCTCCCCCTCTAACCCCATACTCCTGCCTTCTCCCCATAACATCTGACACCCCTGCTGGACATTGGACACCCATTTCCCCCACCCATATCCTTGTATCGGAGACCAGGAAAGACATTTTCTGGAGTGAAGAGTCTGTGGAAGGGGGAGTGAGATATGGACTCACTAAAATGTGAAGGGGCTGGGATAGTGGGAAAAATGGGTGAGCATCTAGCTGTGGGCCAGGGAAGAGAGGTGGGAAGGGCCGAATGGGACCTATGTCTATTGTCTATTGTTGGTTAGTCTTACCTAAAATTCCATTTCTCTGCATTTTTGAACTTTCCCCACATTGCATGTAGTTGCACCTTCCGCAGACTGTCGCAGCCCCAGACTGCTATGGTGGTGGCCATAAGGAGTGGCATTTTATGAAGTGTGTACATTGTGTGCAGAATTAGGCCATTCCATTGATCTATAGATCCGCCATTAAATCATAGCTGACCTACTCCCCCTGAACCCCACTCTCCTGCCTTCATCCCCACAAATCAATATCAAAACACACAACATACAATAAACCCAATTAAACATCCACCACAGTGAGTTCACCAAGCACATCCTCACTGTGATGGAGGCAAAGTCTTAGTTTCCATCTCTTCCCTCCTTGTTCTATCCTGTATCGTCGATCCAGGCCGGAGATTGCCGCTTCAGTCAGCGGACCTCCGTGGTGATGTCGCCTGTGCCGATATTCTCTGCCATCCCCGCTAGATAGGGCTCAGTATCAAATAACCCCAGTCCAGGTGGATATCCAGGTCGAAGGCCCAAGCTCCAGGTACTGATTCCGCACCGGGATGCCCCAGCTCCAGCCATGAGCTCCAGGTTGAATCCGGGCAGGTGCTCTGGCTCGCTCCAGGGCGCGAATGGTCCCGCAGTCGCTACTCCAGGTCCCGCCGTCCTATTGTCTATTGTCTATTGTCTATTGTCTTATCCACAGTATTCTTCACAGCATTTGGAAGGTAGCTGCATTTTTGAAAGGTTCAGAATGCTTGCCCCGAAGACGGCCAGCCTCTCGTTGCAGTCCTGGCTGGCTCTGCCTCCGGAGCCTCGGGGTCGGTCGCAGGCTGGAGGCCGCCAGCTCTGCCATTAGGCCTCAGCGCAGACTGGAGGCAGTGGGGGATACGACGAAAAAGTCGCATTCCCCCCAGAGAACATGTTCCATTTAACACAACCCAACAAACTAACCAAAACAAGACAAAAAAAAAACAACAGCTAAAGACAGACGTGTGCATTGAGCCGGAGCTGTTAACAGCGCCGCCTCTCCGGACTGATGTGATGTGAGACCCTGAATCTGGGGAGCCCCTAACTCAGTGCTGGGTTGAACGTGAACAGATCTTTGCTTTTGAATGAGCTGCAATAAAAAATAAACAGATGCTTGTCGATTTGGAGATGCAGGTGGTGAGAGCAACTCCACCAGTGCAGTGTGCATGCTGTTAGATACTAAACAGCTGTTTCCTTGCTTTCAAATCACAATCAACTACTAGACACATCTCGGTACAATCTCCACGACACAATGAGGACTCTGGCAGCAAGCTGAACCAAGCAGAGGCTCTTTAGTTCAAAACTATCACCCCAACTATCAAAACACTTCACCCACAGAATCAAACATTTGCTTTAATAAATATCAATAGACAATAGAATGAATAGGTTTATTGGCCAAGTATTCACATACAAGGAATTTGCCTTGGTGCTCCACCAATAGCCAATAGGTGCAGGAGTAGGCCATTCAGCCCTTCCAGCCAACACCCCCTCCTCTCCCCTCTACCATCGGGCAAGAGGTACAGAAGTGTGAAAACGCACACGTCCAGATTCAGGGACAGTTTCTTCCTGGCTGTTATCAGGCAACTGAACCATCCTACCAACAACTAGAGAGCGGTCCTGAGCTACTATCTATCAAATTTGACTATCTTTAATCGGACTTTACTGGACTTTATTTTGCACGAAACGTTATTCCCTTTATCCTGTATCTGTACACTGTGGATGGCTCGATTCAAATCATGTGTAGTCTTTGAAACATATATGATTATTAAGGGTTTGGACACGCTAGAGGCAGGAAACATGTTCTCGATGATGGGGGAGCACAGAAACAGGGGCCACACAGTTTAAGAATAAGGGGTAAGCCATTTAGGACGGTGATGAGGAAACACTTTTTCACACAGAGAGATGTGAGTCTGTGGAATTCTCTGCCTCAGAGGGCGGTGGTGGCCGGTTCTCTGGATACTTTCAAGAGAGAGCTGGATTGGGCTCTTAAAGATAGCGGAGTCAGGGGATATGCAGAGAAGGCAAGAGTGGGGTATTGATTGTGGATGATCAGCAATGATCACATTGATTGGTGGTGCTAGCTCGATGGACTGAATGGCCTACTCCTGCACCTGTTGTCTATTGTCTATTAATGTGCAAACTTGGTTGAACTATCGGCAGCAAAGTAACCGATTCAAAGTGATCGCTGCAAAATAAAAGTGAATACAGTCAATGACAGCCATGGAAAGACGCTTGAAGGGGTAATGAGGTCTCTCTAGTCAAGAGTAACAGGGTGGTGGACATTCACTGGCGACTCAGCGGTGACTCAGTGTCAGAGGAGGTTTACAAGAATGATCCATGGAATGAGTGGGTTAACCTATGATGAGCGTTTGTCGGCACTGAGCCTGTAATCGCTGGAGTTTAGAAGAATGAGGGGGGACCTCATTGAAACGTACAGAATAGTGAAAGGCTTGGACAGAGCGGATGTGGAGAGGATGTTTCCACTAGTGGGAGAGTCTAGGATTAGAGGTCAAAGCCTCAGAATTAAAGGAAGTTATTTTAGGATGGAGATGAGGAGAAATTTCTTTAGTCAGAGGGTGGTGAATCTGTTGAATGATTTGTCACGGAAGGCTGTGGAGGCCAAGTCAGTGGACAGAGATAGATAGATTCTTGATTAGTGCGGGTGTCAGAGGTTATGGGGAGAGGGCAGGAGAATGGGGTTAGGAGGGAGAGATAGATCAGCCATGATTGAATGGTGGAGTAGACTTGATGGGCTGAATGGCCTAATTCTGCTCCTATCCCTTATGACCTTATGTTGAGTTTTAGCCTTGACTGAGATGGCAAATTATCTTCTGAAATAGTTTATCTCTCCCTTCTAGTAAAGCTGTTTTGGAAAAATGGGAAACATATCCTTTCATGCTTTTCCAGTCTTGATTACAAACAGCTTTGGATCAATCTGCAAAATGAATAACCTCACTTGCAAACTGGGTATGAATGGAGGAAGCATAGATACATAGACAATAGGTGCAGGAGTAGAGGCCATTTGGCCCTTCGAGCCAGCACCCCCATTCAATATGATCATGGCTGATCATCCACAATCAGTACCCTGTTCCTGCTTTCTCCCCATATCCCCTGATTCGGCTAGCCCTAACAGCTATATCTCACTCTCTCCTGAATCGATTGAAGGAGACGTGGGAAGGGAGGAATTTAAATAAACAAACAATCTATAAAAGAGCAATTCCCCAGGTTGTGAGAAAACTCCTGAGGGAATCTGGTGGTGTGGGTATGCTGGTGAACGAACATCTATCTGCCGTTACAGAATATTAACTGCAATCCGTCCCAATGGTCAAGCAGAACCTATCCCAATGAAAGACAGAGTTCAGAGGCTTCAACTTGGCAACACCAGTCCAGTTTTCATGCCGCCTCCCTGACCAGGCCTGAATGAAGAATGGTAAACGGCCAAGTCTGTATCTATCCCGACACACTTGGGTATGAAGACAGACACACAGTGCTGGAGCTACTCAGCTGGTCAGATACCATCACTAGAGAAAAAGGATGGGCGATGCTTCAGATTGGGACCCTTCTTCAGACTGAAGGAGTTCTGATGAAGGGTCCCAACCCAAACTGTCACCTATGCATGTTCTCCAGAGAGACTGCCTGACCTGCTGAGTTACTCCAGCACTTTGTGTTTATCTTCGGTATAAACCAGCATCTGCAGTTCCTTGTGTCTACTTTAACCACGATGACTTCACCTTGCTCCAAGACAGTCTTAGAGCTAATTCTACCAATGAATGGTTGCTGGCATCATACCCTTTGCCTTCCACCATTACAGCTGATCTACCCCTGCCTATTTCCTCTTTGCATGACTCCTCCGCCCACTGAGGTTAGAATCTTTCTCCTGTACAAAGGTCAGCAACCTTCCTCCAATGTCCAGGTTCATCTTTCCCCCTTGCCTTTCCTTCCAGCGACCCAATGCTGCAGCAATCTATTATTCTTCATTGAAACGTACAGAATAGTGAAGGCCTTGGATAGAGTGGATGTGGAGAGGATGTTTCCACTCGTGGGAGAGTCTAGGACTAAAGGTCACAGCCTTAGAATTAAAGGACATTCTTTTGGGAAGGAGATGAGGAGAAATTTCTTTAGTCAGAGGGTGGTGAATCTGTGGAATTCTTTGCCACAGAGGAGGCCAAGTCAGTGGATTCTTGATTAGTACGGGTGTCAGGGGTTATGGGCAGAAGGGGTTAGGAGGGAGGGATAGATCAGCCATAATTGAATAGCAGAGTAGACTTGATGGGCCGAATGGTCTAATTCTACTGGATCACTCATGACGTGATGACCTTATGACCCTTAATGGTGGTGCTTGTGTGTGAGTGTGTGAGTGTGAATATGTGTGTGAGTGTGCATAGAGTGTGTGTGAGTGTGTGTGTGTGTGTGAGTGAGTGTGTGAGTGTGTGTGAGTGTGTGTGTGTGTGTGTGTGTGTGTGTGTGTGTGTGTGTGTGTGTGTGTGTGTGTGTGTGTGTGTGTGTGTGTGTGTGTGTGTGTGTGTGTGTGTGTGTGTGTGTGTGTGTGTGCGTGAGAGTGTGTGTGTGTGTGTGTGTGTGTGGGTGTGTGTGTGTGTGGGTGTGGGTGTGTGTGTGTGTGTGGGTGTGTGTGTGTGTGTGTGTGTGTGTGTGTGTGTGTGTGATGTGTGTGAGTGTGTATGTGTGAGAGTGCGTGAGAGTGTGTGTGAGTGTGTGTGAGTGTGTGTGTGGGTGTGTGTGTATGAGTGTGTGTGGGTGTGTGTGTGGCCGTGTAACCCCACAATGTATTGCCTTCAATTCTTGTGTAGAAAGGTCTGAAGCTGAGGTCCTGACTCGAAACGTCACCTATCCATGTTCTCCACACAGATGCTGCCTGACCCGCTGAGTTACTCCAGCACTCTGTGAAACGTCACCTATCCATGTTCTCCACAGATGCTGCCTGACCCACTGAGTTACTCCAGCACTCTGTGAAACGTCACCTATCCATGTTCTCCACAGATGCTGCCTGACCCGCTGAGTTACTCCAGCACTCTGTGTCTATCTTCAACTCTTTGGTCCTGAAACCTTGGTGTTCATTCACCCTGCCCAAGTTCTCTCTCCTGCCTAAGGCACTCCTTAAACTTCACCTCTTTAACTCAGCTAATCCCTTGTAATAGCAACTTCCTGGTAAAATTCTGGCCCGATTTTGCCCTTCAGGATCATTTTCATTGCTGCAGAAGTTACGTAATGTAAATCATTAATGTTGATGTTGTTATTGTAGATTTATTCACTTACCCTGTTGGACTTGGTAGACAGATAATAATCTTTCAAGAATATTCTCGTCACATCAATGGCTGATTTAAATTGCATTAAAGAGTTTGCTAGATGTGTAAAGAGACCCTTCTAATAATTTCTGAAAGGGAAGGGTCTTATTGCAAACTGTCCAATCTATAAATGTCCAGAAACTCATCGGCATGAAACTCTTCTAATAATTGGACCATTTCATTGAAAATATCTTACTTTGCTCTAAAATGCTAAGAATATTCACGCTACTTTCTTTGATATTGTTCAGTCCTTAGCATCCACGTGTAATAATTCCTTTCTCCTCCAGTCGTATACCACATAAAACCTCACTGGCTTGCTAGTCATTTTATGGTTCATTCACATATAAAGATACACATGCTGGAGTAGAGAAGTCTTACCTTAGCAAGGGGGCTGCATACTTGTGTTAGGACAGTCTGACTGGTTGTAGATCACCAGTGATTGGAACGCTGGGCTCTGAACGCCAAAGGCTTTTGACAGGAGGATTTTCACTTTGCTCTCACTGAAAGAAAGACACATGAAAGGTTTGATTTAAAGTAACGGCAACAAATTCTTCAAATTACAGCAATAAACAAAAAAGCCCCAAAAAAAGGCAATATTCAGAGGTCAAGGAAATCCAACTGAAAAGGTTAAAGATGAAATAAAATCTGGCAAGTGAGAATGAAAATCTAACCTCAAGCAAGGCCACTGGTGACGTGTTTGAGACTAGGAGCTAAATACTGCATAGCATTGGGATCTTTCATTTTCATCAGATCAATAAAGGCTTATATTTATCAGGATTCCAGGCAGCTGCCATTTCTGACAATCTCCTCTTTATTTCCCACTTCTCATGTTAAATCAGGCCGAAGACTTATAAAAAAAGAAGCAACCTTCAATGCTGCTTCACCTGACGACACTATTCGATTAAGAACTGTGTTTTTTTAATATCTATGTTGTATTAACCCGGGACTGATATCATTATACCAGAGTGGGTTTCAGACTCCCTTTGTTCTTTTCTCCCCAGTCACACACAAACTCCAGCAAAAGTGAAAGTACTTTTTTGGTTCACTTCTGTCCAAGTTAAATGGGAAAAGCTTGCTGCTAAAACAGTGGCCATTCTAATCATCTCAACGACAATATTTGCTATCAGGCATTCTAAATAGATTATCAGCAGTGCATCTGTGTCATTATTGATTTATAAGGCTTTAAGCTTCTTCGGAATGGAAGCTTTTTTCACTGAGGAGCTGCGTGTACAAATCAGAGCTACTCTCTGCCACGGCAGCTTTTACTTTCTAAATGAACTTGAAGCCCAAGCATGCAAACCACAGATTTAGATTCCATTTTATTCCAATTCTTTCCCCAGCGATAATCAAAGAGGATCACAAGTCATCCACATCCAAGTTATTTACATAAATATGTTACTAGTGTATAAAACAGGCGCATTAACATATGAATACCATATGCAAATGATAAACACAGAGCAGATGTTAGTACATTTCATTGACCTATATGTGAATTGCCGCTGAACCCTTTACTGAATTAATACTCAACAACGTAACTAGATATCACCTTAAAAGTGCATCTCTGAAATACTACACCAGAAATGAACCTGCCAGGGTTCCAGAGACGCTGTAACAAGGTCACAGTATTTCTCACTGTCATCTGCATTCTCTTTCTTATAGATGACATCATCACGAGACTGTGTAAATCAATAACTTAATAGCATTTGGAAAATGCAGCAGTGTGGGGCAGTTTGTAAGGGATGCCCGCCTTGTATTCCTTTGCAGCCAGAATGTCATATGTCTTCGGCTCAGGTTTGTTCGTGAGTGCATTGTGAAGAACAGATGCCATTTTTTATCCTCTGCCTTTATTTTTCACTTCTCCGCAGCATAACATTAAACTGTAGTCAAGGGTCTTTTGTCCAGAGCCCAGCGACCACCCTGTATATGATAATGCACTAGTGACCAGCTTCACAACTCCTGGACGCAAGCATTCAGAGACATAAGGAGTAGATACCAGGCAGTATTGTGTACAGAGGGTGAACAGCGTTACATACTAATAGAAACACACATAATAAATGATTGTGCTGGGTCTTATAGGCATCGTTCTGTGAAAGGGTCAGCCTTATATCTGTTGTATAAAACCAAATCTACTCAAATGTGCCAACACTGCTTTGAGCTTTAATAAAAACAAAAATCTTTAGCATCTCATCTTATTTTCTCACATCAGAATGTCCAGACACACTGATAAATTGCATTAAGTTTTATGACACTTGCTATTCAGAGCATGGCTGGCCCTGGTATTCACAGGCGTTAGCACCATTTAGTTAAAATATAAATTGTGGAGCAACTCACTCTGTAGACATTGCTGTGATCCCCCCCCCTCCCCTCCCTTTATTCTGAGTAATTCCAGTATTATCCTCACCTGCATTCTAAAATTAACAAGATCGATTGCAGCCATGGATTAGAATTCTAGGTAGAAATCTATTAAAGTATTAATGCTCCTAGTTTGGTACGCTTGATATATTTCAAATGCAATCCATTCTGTTGCAACCAAGAACAATAAATCACTCAGGAAATTACAATATGAAGTCTATCAGGCTTTAGCAAATTTCTCCTTGTATCTAATGTGATGTTTGTTTCCAGGGGTTTGCATCTCACCCAGTTGGCATTGATTGCGTGACTATGTTCTGTAATATTCTTTAACAATGCATCTAACGTTGCAGGAACCTCATCAGGTAGCTCTGGTTTCAGAAGTTCTCTCTTCTTCTGAGGGAGTCCTCAGGGCGACTATTCCGCTCTGTAGACACAAGGAACTGCGGATGCTGGTTTACCAAGGATAGACACAAAATGCCACAGTGAATCAGTGGGTCTGGCAGCATCCCTGGAGTACATGGATCGGTGACGTTTCAGGTTGGGATCCTTCTTCAGAACAGGAGATGTTGGGTCTGAAAAAGGGCCCCGAAATATCACCTATCCATGTTCTCCACAGATGCTGCCTGACCCGCTGAGTTACTCCAGCACTCTGTGAAACGTCACCTATCCATGTTCTCCACAGATGCTGCCTGACCCGCTGAGTTACTCCAGCACTCTGTGAAACGTCACCTATCCATGTTCTCCACAGATGCTGCTGCCTGACACTCTGTGAAACGTCACCTATCCATGTTACTCCAGATGCTGCTGTGCTCAGTTACTCCAGCACTCTGTGAAACGTACCTTTCCATGTTTTGCACAGATGAGGCTAGACCACCTCAGTTCCTCCTGCACTCTGTGAAACGTCACCTATCCATGAGCTTCACAGATGCTGCCTGACCCGCTGAGTTTACTCCAGCACTCTGTGATACATGCAGAATTCCTTTTGCAAGGAGGCTGTGACCTATCCATTCTGTCTGGTAATCTCTTCCAATGACAGAGCTTCAAAGTAGATTATATTAGTTTATTATCATATACACCATAATTCCTAATTGACTTGAAACTCACAGAGTCTCACGTGATGGTACATTAAACATAATGATGAGTGAGTGCAACGCAGCAGCAGTGTAATGCACGATGTTAGTGCAATGTTGGAGTCGTGTGTAACGCACAATGTTAGTGCAATGTTGGAGTCGTGTGTAATGCACAATGTTAGTGCAATGTTGGAGTCGTGTGTAATGCACGATGTTAGTGCAATGTTGGAGTCGTGTGTAACGCACAATGTTAGTGCAATGTTGGAGTCGTGTGTAATGCACGATGTTAGTGCAATGTTGGAGTCGTGTGTAATGCACGATGTTAGTGCAATGTTGGAGTCGTGTGTAATGCACAATGTTAGTGCAATGTTGGAGTCGTGTGTAATGCACAATGTTAGTGCAATTGTTGGAGTCGTGTGTAACGCACAATGTTAGTGCAATGTTGGAGTCGTGCAAGGAGACTTTGAAGTTCAATAACGGAATAAGCAAATGAGCTGGGGTGAAGGAAAGATCATTCACGTCGCGGCCCTGTTTCCACCAATCGTTCCACCACCACCACCACAAGACTGACAACATTGTGCAGAGGCTGAACAACTTATCGTGTGTGTGGACTCGATAAGAAGAAGAGCAAATGAGGTTGAGTTTCGAGTGAGAGTACACAACGGCAGGTCTGGGAGGAGAGGTGATAGAGGTGCCGGGACCCAGCTGCCAGGGGTGGCGGTGAAGGCAGACACGATAGTGGCGTTTATGGGGCATTTGGATGGACACACGGATATGCAGGGAAGGGCGGGATATGGAACAGGTGCAGGCAGAGGAGATTAGTTTAACTTGGAGCGGGGTCTAACATCGCCCCGCGCGGCTTAAATGGCTTTAACATCGGGAGCCCCAGTTCGTCTCAATGTTACAGTTGGACAGCTGGACCGTGGGAGAAGAACAAGGGATGAGATAAGACTTTTGTCTTCCATCACAGTGTTGAGGTGTTGAAGATTCACTGTGATGGATGTTTGTGTAAACTGTGGGTCTTGGTGTTTTTTGTAATTGTTAAGACTGTAGAAAATGCAATTTCATTGAAACCAAGCTGTTTGAATGACAATAAAACGCATTCTATTCTATTCTATTCTATTCTACCATGTTCAGCATGGACATTGTGGGCTGAATGGCCTGTTCCTGCTCTGTGCTGTTGCATGTTCTAAAGAAGAATATTATACAGGGAAGTCTATTTATTCTGTGGTCATCTCCCTGTTGCCGACGGTGAGTGCAGTGTCAAAGTGGTAACGATGGCACACCGCACTAGGTGGCATTTATCCACACTTGCAAATGCCAGCAGTGAAACTAACAAAAGACTACAAATCCCATCAAAGAGTCAGGTTGGTTTATCAGCCGGTATTTGCATTGTTTTTCTCTATCCTTGAGAATAAAGACTTGATTTTGGAACGGGAAGGATCAGTATTTGCAGAGCGATGTGTTTTTGCCAATTTTGGGTGAAGAACAGATGGCAGGTTTGGACCAAGTGCCCACTCTCCTGGCCACAAAACATTGTTTCCCTCCAACTCTACGCTGGAACAATCACCCCAACAGCACCACCCATCCATCCATCCATCGTTCTCTTGCATTGCTTGCTGGGGAATCTGTTCTCCTAAAATCTGATCCCCAAACACTAACACTATCCTACACACTCTAAGGACAAGTTACAATTAAACATAAGCCAATTAGCCTACAAATCCTGTACGTCTTTGGAGTGTGGGAGGAAAACGGAGATCCGAGAGAAAACCTACAGGGGTCATGGGGAGAACGTACAAACTCCGTACAGATAATTGATAATGAGGGTCGAACCCGGGCCTCTGGTGCTGCATCTGTACCGCTGGGCCACCGTGCTGCCCAGATGCAGTTATTTTTGCTATTAAGACTTGTCCCTCAACAAAGAAACTACAAGTTGCAATGCCCAATGACGGAGATACTGTGAACATCTTAAAGCAAGGGCGAAGATGGTAGATGAGAGTTAGTGGCGTCTCGTGGCTCCATGCAGTGAGAGTGCCGAGTCAGCCCTGTGTCGATGCATGTGGTACCCAGAGGGAAGATTGCCATCACACAGCCAGGCTACACTCACACACAGCATGTTTACATTTAGTTTTAACATTGTTTTCTTCAGTTCAGTGTAGTTTATTGTCACATGTACCGAGCGAGGTACAGTGAAAAGCTATTGTGTGCTAACCAGTCAGCGGAAAGACAATAGACGACAGGAGTAGGCCATTCGGCCCGTCGAGCCAGCATCGCCATTCAATGTGATCATGGCTGATCATCCACAATCAGAACCCCGTTCCTGCCTTCTCCCCATATCCCCTGACTCTGCTATCTTTAAGTAAGTAAGTTTATTGGCCAAGTATTCACATACAAGGAATTTGCCTTGGTGCTCCACCCACAAGTAACAACATGACACACAGTGACAGTTACGAATGATTCAGAAAACACTTAACATTAATAATAATAAAACATTAATGATAAAACACCATTGATCAAGCATGTGAACCAACAAAATACCAGATCAAAGAAGGGAGGCTACAGATTTTTGGCTGTTGAGTAGAGCAACTACTCGTGGATATAAACTGTTTTTATGTCTGGATGTGGTAGCTTTGACAATCCGGAGTCGCCTTCCGGAGGGAAGAGCTCTATCTAGCTCTCTCTTGAAAGCATCCAGAGAACAGGCCTCCACGGCCTCTGAGGCAGAGAATTCCACTGACTGACAACAGTCTGTGAGATAAAGTGTTTCCTCATCTCCGTTCTAAATGGCTTACCCCTTATTCTTAAACTGTGGCCCCTGGTTCTGGACTCCCCCAACATCGGGAACATGTTTCTTGCCTCTAGCATGTCCAATCCCTCCCTACTCATGATTCGAATCGAGCCATCCATCGTGTACAGATACAGGATAAAGGGAATAATGTTTCATGCAAGATAAACTACAGTAAAGTCCGATTAAAGATAGTCAAATGTGAAAGATAGTAGCTCAGGACTGCTCTCTAATTGTGGATAGGATGGTTCAGTTGCCTGATAACAGCCGGGAAGAAACTGTCCCCAAATCTGGAGGTGTGCGATTTCACACATTTGTACCTCTTGCCCGATGGGAGAGGGGAGAAGAGGGAGTGACTGTGGTGAGGCTGATTATGCTGCTGGCCATAAGAATAAGGGGTAAGGCATTTAAAACGGAGATGAGGAAACACTTTTTCACACAGAGAGTTGTGAGTGTGGAATTCTGTGCCTCAGTGGGCGGTGGAGGCCGGGTTCTCTGGATACTTTCAAGAGAGAGCTTGATAGGGTTCTTAAAGATAGTGGAGTCAGGGGATATGGGGAGAATGCAGGATTGGGGATGATCAGCCATGATCACATTGAATGGCGGTGCAGGCTCGAAGGACTGGATGGCCTACTCCTGCATTTATTGTCTATTGTCTATTGAGGCAGCATGAAGTGTAGATGGAGTCAATGGAAGGGAGGTTGGTTTGTGTGATGGTCTGGGCTACGTCCACAAGTCTCTGCATTTTATTGTGGTCGTGTCACTGGAAAGCTTTTATTTGTGTGTGACCCAAACAATCAGATAATACTGTACATGAGGACAATCAAACCAGACACAGGTATGACAGGAAGAGGCAAATGGAAATACCAGAGTGCAGAAGAGTTTCTCAGCATTGTAGAGTAACAGGTCCCGAGAAAGTGTCCACAGCAGCTATGAGGTAGGTTGGAAGATTGGGTTTTGTAACAGATTCTCCTACTGAGGCCATTTGTAACCATCTCACTGGGGAACAAGTATAGTGAGAAGCAGCCCAAACCAGTGTTCAGGAAGGAATTGCAGATGCTGACTTAAACCAAAGATAGACATTAAAAGCTGGAGTAACTCGGCGGGACAAAACTGAGGGGTCTCAACCGAAACGTCACCCATTCCTTCTCCCCAGAGATAGAAACATAGAAACATAGAAACATAGAAAATAGGTGCAGGAGTAGGCCATTCGGCACTTCGAGCCTGCACCGCCATTCAATATGATCATGGCTGATCATCCAACTCAGTATCCTGTACCTGCCTTCTCTCCATACCCCCTGATCCCTTTAGCCACAAGGGGCCACATCTAACTCCCTCTTAAATATAGCCAATGAACTTTGGCCTCAATTACCTTCTGTGGCAGAGAATTCCAGAGATTCACCACTCTCTGTGTGAAAAATGTGTTCCTCATCTCCATGCTAAAATATTTCCCCTCATCCTTAAACTGTGACGCCTTGTTCTGGACTTCCCCAACATCGGGAACAATCTTCCTACATCTAGCCTGTCCAACCCCTTAAGAATTTTGTACGTTTCTATAAGATCCGCTCTCTCAATCTGAAACGTCACCTATCCATGTTTGAGATGCTGCCTGACCCGCTGAGTTACTCCAGCACTCTGTGCCCAATCAGTGTTTCTTTTGTAGACTAGAAGGTTCCGGGGTGGGTCTACAATAAACGTTTGTGTCATGTGGCCAAAAACCAAAATAATGAGGTTTAACCTTTTTTAAATGCTGGAATGCTGTACTATAGACAATAGGTGCAGGAGTCGGCTATTCGGCCCTTCGAGCCAGCACCGCCATTCAATGTGATCATGGCTGATCATCCCCAATCAGTTCCCCGTTCCTGCCTTCTCCCCATATCCCCTGACTCTGCTATCTGTTGCATTCCATCACAAGGAAACATAGAAAATATAGAAAATAGGTGCAGGAGGAGGCCATTCGGCCCTTCATAAAGCATTACTAAAACTAATGAGGGGTTCAGGTTTTTTTTTAAATATTTCTCCATCAATAACACCCCCTTACTGCAAAGCTGTGCCTCAGATTCCATCCCTATCATTTTGAACAACACACTAATTTGTACCTCCAACTTGAGCACCCAGTGAGTTCCAATATATATTTTGTGAGAACATTAAACAAAGCTAACATAACGAGATGTCATGTCTAATTTAACATGGTCCACCGCTCCAAGACAGTAGTTGGGGCAAGTTGTTCGTTGGTGAACACTCAGTTCAGGGGCTTCATATTCCTTACATCATGGAGAACAGTGGTTTCATTGAAACAGAGAGATTTCTCAAGGGGTTCGGCAAGGTTTGTGCTGGCAGCTCTTTCACCCACTGAGAACATTACAAATATGAGCTGTCATCTCACTTCAAGGATTCAGGCATTTAGACTGGACAAAAGGAGAAACTTATTTAGTCAAAAAGTGGTGCATCTTTGGACCCACACCAACACTGGCCATGCTCTCATCTCACCCCTGCCATTGGGAAGAATGCACAGGATCCTGAAAACTGTAACATCCAGGTTCAGGAACAGCTTCTTCCCAACAACCATCAGGCTATTAAACACTACAACCTCCAAACACGCTCCGATCTACATGGACTTGGGGACTAGTCTAGATGTCAGCTGCTCTACATCAGTGAGACCAAGCGCAGGCTTGGCGATCGCTTCGCTGAACACCTCCGCTCGGTTCGCAATAACCAACCTGATCTCCCGGTGGCCCAGCACTTCAACTCCCCCTCCCATTCCGAATCTGACCTTTCTGTCCAAGGCCTCCATGGCCAGTGAGGCCGTCCGTAAATTGGAGGAGCAGCATCTCATACTTCGCTTGGGTAGTTTGCACCCCAGTGGGATGAACATTGACTTCTCTAATTTCAGATAGTCCCCACTTTCTCCTCCCCTTCTCAACACTCCCTCAGCCCACTGGCTCCTCCTCTTCCTTTCTTTTTCCCGCCCCTCCCCCCCCCACTCTCAATCAGTCTGAAGAAGGTTTTCGATCTGAATTCGATTCCATGGAGCGAAGGAATAGGTGATGTTTCCTGTCTCGACCTGAAACGTCACCAATTCCTTCGCTCCATAGATGCTGCCTCACCAGCTGAGTTTCTCCAGCATTTTTGTCTACCTTAGACTTGGGGACATTATTTTTGACTATACACTACTATTGTTTATTTGTACTTTTATATATACTGAACAAAGTTTCTAATCCGGACTCTTCATCAGACTCAGTAACTGCCGAGTTACTCCAACACTTTGTGTTCAACTCAAGCTTCCAGCATCTGCAGTTCCTTGTGTTTGCTCTGATGATGGGCCAGATGGGCCGAAGGGACTGAAGTAGGGAGTCTGAGCCCTGTCCCATCCCAACAGTGGACATGTCTAGCCCAGACCATCCTAACAGGTCAAACATAGCAGACATAGCCAGCTCCGTGCCTGATGCATCCTCTGGCACCAACATACCAATTTACCATTAAAAAAACATTGAAATATAAAATGGTTATTGACAGTAGGAGTATTAATAGAACTAGAATTAATAGAAAAACTATAAATCTTCCCCCTTGAATCTTACCCAACATGATGAGTTAAAGCACTGGGATTCCCTTCTGCATGTGGGAACAAGAGTCCACAGTGGGAATTCACGATTCTTCCACCCATACGATGACATAGCAACCTATCTTTACTATCCGTTCCCTGTTATCACCAATATCGAGGATATATTATAGTCATGTGTACCGAGGTACAGTGAAAAGTTGCTGTTGTATATGTATAAACGTCAAAGTTAGATTTGTAAAAATGTTCATCAGACGTGCAAACAATGCGGCACAAACTGGTTTGGACCTGGAATAATTGATTCTTTCCTCAAGCTCCAGGGGATGAATAGAGATCACGACAGCAAAGACGTCATGGAGTTGGAGAAAGGGCAGAGATGTTTTGTGAGGATGTTGCCAAGACTCGAGTACCTGAGCTACAGGGAGAGGTCGGGCAGGCCCGGGACTGCATTCCCTGGGAGGCAGGAGGTTGAGGAGTGATCTTGCCGGGCTGTATAAAATCATGATAGATAAGGTGAATTGTCCCAGAGTAGAGGAGTCAAGAACTAGAGGGCATAGTTCGAAGGTGAGAGGGAAAAAAATTATTAAGATTCTGAGGGGCAACTTTTTAACACAAAGGATGATGGGAAGATGGAATGAGCTGCCAGAGGAGGTAGTTGAGGCAGATACTATAACAACAATTACATGGATAGGAACGGTGGGAGGGATATAGGCCAAACACAGGTAAATGGGGTTAGCTTAGTTGTGGTATCTTGGTCGGCATGGACGTGTTGGGCTGAAGGGCCTGTTACCCTGCTGTAGGGCCCAATGACTGACTCCACAACAGATGTTACCACCCCTTTAGTGGGAGTTTTTTGCATAAATGCATATTCCTGATGCCTGTTTCAGGTATTATCACCTTGTCTCATGCTAGTTCCATTGAGCATGCTGCCTAATAAAACATTTTATGATAAATCTTCTATCATCTACATCTGATAATTCAAAGTCACTTCTTGTGCTAAATAAGCGGAGCTTTGCAATAACTTGAAATAGGACACGTAAATAACAAAAAGTGTGGTGGAAATGTAGTGCGAAAATATGTAGAATCAGGTAATCTTATTCAAGCAACACCGAATTCAGTTTAGACTGTGTAACTAACCTTCCAGAAGATGATAGATATGGCACTCTGACCTAAACAGAGTCTCAGAAAACCATTTTCATTCTGATTTGAATCCAATTAATTTTTATTCTTTTTCTTCAAAAATTCCCAGCTCATAATTTGCATTTTTATCTGGTGAGCAAAAAGTCATTGTGCATTATTGTCACAAAAGGTTTCCGCCAATGGAATAAGCAAAGAATGAATTTGCTTCTTGCAGTGGCTAAGACAAAACTGTGACTGTGGATGGTGAAGGGGCCACACTGAAACATGGAGTCTGAAGAAGGGTCTCGACCTATTCCTTCGCTCCATAGACGCTGCCTCACCCGCTGAGTTTCTCCAGTATTTTTGTCCATACTGAAACATGGAGGTGAATGTGGTTCACAGCGATGTGAACCAAAGTGGGAATGTGGTCTCCCAGGAAACTTCCAACCCAGGAAACATAGAAACATAGACAATCGGTACAGGAGTACGCCATTTGAGCCAGCACTGCCATTCAATATGTTCATAGCTGATCATCCGAAATACTGATTTTTCCCCATATCCCTTGATTCCGTTAGCCCTAAGAGCTATATCTGACTCTCCCTTGAAAACATCCCTTGAATTGGCCTCCACTGCCTTCTGTGGCAGAGAATTCCACAGATTCACAACTTTCTGGGTGAAAAGGTTTTTCCTCATCTCAGCACTAAATGGCCGACCCCTTATTCTTAAACTGTGACCCCTGGTTCTGGACTTCTCCAACAGCGAGAACGTTTTCACTGTATGTAGCCTGTTCAATCCTTTAAGAATTTTATATGTTTCTATAAGATGCCCACTCATCCTTCTACATTCCAGTGAATATAAGCCCAGTCGACCTATTCTTTCATCATATGGCAAAACCCAGATAACTTGAACATCAACAGCTATAAAGTTCCACTGACACATTGTCAATGTGGGAAGTCCCTTTCCACCCAAACCACCCACTCCGGGCACTTTCCCTTGCAACCGCAGGAAATGCTACACTTGTCGCTTTACTCCACCTCCCCCTTGACTCATCTCAAGGACCCAAGCATCGTTTTCCAGGTGAGGCAGGTTGTCCCTGAGCACCTCCTCCAACCTCCTCTATTCACCCGCATGTCTCTCTGCTCTATCCTCCTCCAACCTCATCTATCTGCTCCCTCCTCCTCCCCTCTCCTCTCCTCTCTCCCCTCCCTCCTCCTCCTCCTCCTCCCTCTCCTCTCCTCCATCCCCCCCTCCCCTCCTCTCTCTCCTCTCTTCTCCTCTCCCCCTCTCCCTCTCGGCTCCTCTCTCCTCTCTCTCTCCTCTCTGTTCTCCCTCAATCTCTCCCCCCTCTCCCCTCCCTCTCCTTCATCCCGACCTCTCCTCCCTCCTCCTCCCCCCTCTCCCCCCCCTCCCCCCCTCCTCTCTCCCCTCTCTCTCTCCTCTCCTCTTCCCCCTCCCTTCCCACCCCTCCTCTCTCTCCCCCTCCCTCTGCACCCCCTCCTCTCCCTCCCCCTCTGTCTCTCTACCCCTCTCTCTCCACTCACTCCCTCGTTCCCCTCTCCCCCACTCCCTATTTCTCTCCCTCTCTCTCCCTCTCTCTCTCTCTCTCTCTCTCTCCCTCCCTCTCTCCCTCCCTCCCTCTCTCTCCATCTCCCCTCTCTCTCTCTCCTCTCCCTCTCTCCCCCTCTCCCTCTCCTCCTCCCCTCTCTCTCTCCCCTCCTCTCTCTCCTCCTCTCCTCTCCCCTCCCCTCTCTCTCTCCTCCCCTCTCTCTCTCCTCCCCTCTCTTCTCTCCCCTCTCTCCTCCCCCTCCTCCCCTCCCTCTCCTCTCCCCCTCTCTCCTCCTCTCCCTCTCTCCCCCTCCCCTCCTCCCCTCTCCATCTCCCCTCTCTCTTTCTCCTCTCTCCTCCTCCCCTCTCTCCTCTCTCTCCTCTCCTCTCTCCCTCTCCTCTCCTCCCTCTCTCCCCTCTCCTCCTCCCTCTCCCCTTCTCCTCTCCTCCTCCCCTCCCCTCTCCCCCTCCTCTCTCTCCCTCTCTCCTCTCCTCTCCTCCCTCCCCCTCTCTCTCCTCCTCTCCCTCCTCCTCTCCTCCTCTCCTCCTCTCCTCTCCTCCTCCCCTCTCCTCCTCCTCTCCTCTCCTCCTCTCTCCTCCTCTCTCCTCCTCTCTCTCTCTCCTCTCTCCCCCCTCCCCCTCTCTCTCTCCCCCTCTCTCTCACACTATATCTCCCGCTCTCTCTCTCTCCGCCCTCCCCCACCCCCTTGCTCCTCCTCTCTCTCTCCCCTATCTCTGCCCCCTCTCACCCCCTCTCTTCCATCTCTACCCCCCTCTCCCCTCTCGCTCCCCCTCTCTCCTCTCTCCCTCTCTCTCTCTCTCCCCTCTCCTCTCCTCCCATCCCCTCTCCTCTCCTCTCCTCCCCTCTCTCCTCTCCTCTCTCTCCTCTCTCCTCTCTCTCCTCTCTCTCCCTCCTCCCCCTCTCCCCCCTCCCTCTCCCTCCCCTCCCCCTCTCTCCTCCTCCCCTCTCCTCTCTCTCCTCCTCCCTCCTCTCCTCTCCCTCTCCATCCCCTTCTCCCTCTCCCTCTCCCCCTCCTCCTCTCCTCCCCCTCCTCCTCTCCCCTCTCTCTCCCCCTCCCTACCTCTCTTCCTCTTTCCCTCTCCTCTATCCCCCCCTCTACCTCTCTCTCTCTGTGTCTATCTATCCCTCTCTCTCTCTCTCTCCTCTCCTCCCTCTTCCTTCCCCCCTCTGTCCCTCTCCCTCTCCCCCTCCCGCTCTCCCCCTTTCTCTCTCCCCCTCTCTCCCTCCCTCTCTCTCCTCCCTCTCTTCTCTCTTCCTCTCTCCTCCCTCTCCCCTCCTCTCCCTCCCCTCCTCTCCCTCTCCTCTCCCCTTCTCCTCTCCCTCTCTCTCTCTCTCTCTCTCCCCTCTCCTCCTCCCTCCTCCTCCCCTCTCCTCTCCTCCTCCTCTCCTCTCTCTCCTCTCTCTCCCTCTCTCTCTCTCTCCCCCTCTCTCCCTCTCTCCCCTCTCTCTCTCTATTCCTCTTTCTCCCCCTTCTCCTCTTGTCCCGCTCTATCCCCCTCTCTGCTCTTCTCTCTCTCTCCACTAGCACGCTGCTCTGTCAAACCCTCGACTCTCTCTCTCTCTTTCATCTCTCTCAGTCCTCGTCTCTCTCTCTCTCCCTCTCCCGTCCCCCCAAACTCCTCTCCTCCCTCTCTCCTCTCCTCTCCTCTCCTTTCCTCCTCCCCTCTCCTCCCATCGTTTCTCCTCTCCACTCCTGCCGCCCCCTCTCGGCTCCTCCCTTCCCTTTCCTCTCCGCTCCTCTCCCCTCCTCTCCTCTCCTCTCCCCCCTTCCTCCCTCCCTCCCCTCCTCCCTCCTCCCCTCTCTCCCCCCCCCCTCTCCCCCTCTCTCTCTCCCCGTCTCTCCCCCGCCCCATCCCGCCCCCCCTCTCCCCCCCTCTCTCTCCCTCCCCCTCTCCTCTCCTCCCCCTCTCTCTCCTCTCTCCTCTCCTCCCCTCTCCACTCCTCTCCTCTCCTCCCCCTCTCCCTCTCTCTCTCTCCCTCTCTCCCCCTCTTTACCTCTCTCTCTCGCTCTTCCCCTCCCCTCTCTCTCCCCTCTCTCTCTCCCTCTTCCCCTCTCTCCCTCCCCTTTCTCTCTGCCCCTCTCCCTCTCTCTCTCTCTCTCTCCCTGTCTCTCTCCTCTCTCCCTCTCTCTCTCTTCCCTCTCTCCTCTCCCTTCCTCTCTCTCCCCTCTCTCCTCTCCCTCCCTCTCTCTCTCTCTCTCTCCTCTCCCCTCCTCTCCTCTCCTCTCCTCTCCTATCCTCTCCTCTCCTCTCCTCTCCTCTCTCCTCTCCTCCTCCCCCCTCCTCTCTCTCCCTCTCCTCTCCTCTATTGTTTCTCTCTCTCTCTCCCCTCTATCTATCCTTCTCTCCCCTTCATCTCTCCTTCCCTCTCTACACTGTCTCCCTCTCTTTCACTCAAATCCTCCATTTTCTCTCAATTCTTCATTTTTTTCTTCTTTCTTCTTTTCTCGCTCCTTCCATCCCTTCTCTCATCCCTGCCCCCACTCCTCCCTCTCCTCTCCCCTCTCCCCCCTCCCCTCTCCCCCTCTCTCTCTCCTCTCCTCTCCTCCCTCTCCTCCCTCTCTCTCTTCCCCTTCCCTCCTCTCCTCTCCCCCCCCTCCTCTCCTCTTCCCCTCTCTCTCCCTCTTCCTCTTCCCCTCTCTCCCCCTCCTCCCCTCTCCTCTCCTCTCCTCCCCTCTCCCCTCCCCCTCCTACCCTCTCCTCCCCCCTCCTCCTCCCCCACGTCCCCGTTCCTATACCCTTCTCCCTTCTGCACTACCCTCCAGTATCCTCCTCTCCTCGACCCTCCTCCCATCTCCCCCCTTTCCTCTCCTCCTCTCTTCTCCTGCCCCCCCTCTCCTCCCCTCCCTCTCCCCTCCTCTCCCTCTCTCTCCCCCCTCTCCTCTCTCTCTCTCCCCCCTCCCTCCCCCTCTCTCCTCCCCCTCCTCTCTCTCTCCTCCCCCTCCTCCCTCTCTCTTCCCTCTCCTCTCCTCCCCTCTCCTCTCCTCTCCTCTCCTCTCCTCCTCCTCCCTCCTCCCCTCCCCTCTCCCTCCTCTCCCTCCCTCCCCTCTCCTCTCCTCCCCTCTCCTCTCCTCCCCTCTCCTCTCCTCTCTCCTCCCCTCTCCCCTCCTCTTCTCCTCTCTCCCTCCTCCCCTCCTCCCTCCTCCTCCCTCCCCCTCTCTCCTCCCCTCTCCTCTCCTCTCCTCTCTCTCTCTCCTCTTCCTCCTCCCCCTCTCCTCGACCCCCCCCCCTCCTCCCCTCCTCCCCCCTCCCCCCTCCTCTCCTCTCTCTCCTCTCCTCCCTCCTCTCTCCCCTCCCCTCCTCCTCCCTCCTCCCCCTCCCCTGTCGCTCTCCCCCCCCCCTCTCCCTCCCCTCTTCTTCCCCCCTCCCTCTCCTCCATCTCGAAGCCAGAAATATGAATATTGTTTTCTCCAACTTCAAGTATCCTCTCTCTCTCAGACCTTCCCCCACCGTAGTCATTATACTCGTTTCACAGTCATCCTGTTGAGTTTCACTGTCTGTATTTACTCATTATCATCTACCTCACAGCCAAGAATGGACCATTGTGGGCTCTATCTCTCCTTGACCATCATTGCTCTTTAGTGTGTCTTCCATTCATTTGTTCTATGTACCATCTATAATATCTCGTTTCCCTTTGCCCTGAAGAAGAATCTCCACCCGAAACATCTCCTACTCCCTTTCTCACGAGAAGCTGCCTGACCCGTTGAGTTACTCCACCACTCTGATGAATAATTGTCAGAGAAAGGTCTATCATGGGTCAAGGTCATGTGTTAGTACAAGGCAAATTAATTGTGTCATGCAAGCATTCACCATACTGGGGATCAGATGGAAACTCCGATTTAGAGGGAAGACACAAAACGCTGGAGTAACTCAATGGGACGGGCAGCATCTCTGGAGAGAAGGAATGGGTGACGTTTCGAGTCGAGACCCTTCTTCAGACTGAGCTCAGGGGAGAGGGAGTGTAGAGATATGGAAGGGCACAAAGAGAATGTAAGGTGTGAAAAGGACAGATCAAAGCAGACGATTTGTGGAGCTGGAGAGCAGGAGGAATCACTGAGAGGGAGCTACCACTGCGCCACCATGCTGCTATGGTTTATCCTGGCTGAGTTCAGTCCCACGGGCAGGACAGTGGTGGAACATACAAAGCCGTTGCCCTGAGAGCCTTTAACCGTCCAAACCCCAACACCTTGGGTCAAACACAGGTAAACAAGTCTCCTTCAGCTCCACCTCACCACAGCAGTTCCACCAGAGTGTGTCGCTGGGAAAGTTCCATGCAAGGCCATGCATACAACTGCTAATCCTGCAATATCAGCAGCTTGGTGGATGAATGAAGGGGAAATGACAAGTATTTATTTCTATTACTTATTCAACTATTACTTGGCCATCTTACAACCCAACAGTGTGAACATTGAATTACCAATTTTAGGTAACTTCTACAAACAAGTCCCCCCCCCCCCTCCAGATGCTCCGGTTTCCTCCCACATTGGCGTACAACACGTGCATGTTTGTATGTCAATTGGCCTCTGGAAACTGCCCCTGGTGTGTAGGGCGTGGATGAGAAAGTGGGATAACATAGAACTAGATCGATGGTCGGCTTGGACTCAGAGGGCCGAAGGGTCTGTTTCTGTTCTGTATCTTTAAACTAAACTAAACTAAACTAAACTCTGTACAAGTGCAAGGTGCTGGTGGGAATTTACAATCTTCATCCACTTCAATAATGTCCATCTGCTTACTGGTGCGCTGTTAAACTCTACTCAACAGTTACATTGGTGGTGACAGATCCGTCTTCATAGCTGAAGGCCAGTGGATGCTTCACAATCCAACTCTAGCTCCAGCTCCAGCTCAGCATCATAGCCACTCTCACAGTAAGCTGAGCCGTGTGACGACAGGAATCATTGCCGCGGTACTCAGCGAGTGGGGTTACTATCCCAACCGCAGGAGCAGAGTGAGGAAAGCCGTTTATCACACGTTACCACCAGCACCAGCACGTGAACTTGCACAGTTTAGTTTGGTTTAGTTGTCCCACTTAGGCGATTTTTCAGCCGACTGCCGGCGACTGGCAGAGTGGAACACACACACACACACACACACACGTGCGCACACACACACACACACACACACACACACACACACACACACACACACACACACGCACACACACACACATTCACACACACACACACACACGCACACACTCACACACACACACACACACACACACACACACACACACCACACACACACACACACACACACACACACACACACACACACACACAGGAGGGGGGACAGGGCAAGCGGGGGAGCACTGTCTAAAAAATTCACACGGTGCAAAGCCAAGGTGAAACAGACACACACCGCGATGAACAGGAAGGTTGGCGCTGTAATTAAGACGGCTAAAGCACCGTATACGGTAAGTCCTTTAAAAGAGGGAGGAGAAGGGGGAGAAGGGGGAGAAGGAGAGGAGACAACAATAGTCGCCTAAGTGGGATGGGCCCAAAATTTAGTTTAAAGATTTAAACTAAGCGGCGGCACGGTGGCAAAGTGGTGGAGCTACTGCCTCACAGCGTAGAGACCCGCCATTCAATCACGGCTGATCTATCTCTCCCTCCTAACCCCATTCTCCTGCCCTCTCCCCATAACCCCTGACACCCGCACTAATCAAAAATCTCTGCCTTAATAATACCCACTGACTTGTCCTTATCTAAATGGTGGCCGATTGGGAAAGGGGGAGATGCAGCGAGACCTGGGTGTCATGGTACACCAGTCATTGAAGGTAGGCATGCAGGTGCAGCAGGCAGTAAAGAAAGCGAATGGTATGTTAGCTTTCATTGCTAAAGGATTTGAGTATAGGAGCAGAGAGGTTCTACTGCAGTTGTACAGGGTCTTGGTGAGACCACACCTGGAGTATTGCGTACAGTTTTGGTCTCCAAATCTGAGGAAGGACATTATTGCCATAGAGGGAGTGCAGAGAAGGTTCACCAGGCTGATTCCTGGGATGTCAGGACTGTCTTATGAAGAAAGACTGGATAGACTTGGTTTATACTCTCTAGAATTTAGGAGATTGAGAGGGGATCTTGTAGAAACTTACAAGATTCTTAAGGGGTTGGACAGGCTAGATGCAGGAAGATTGTTCCCGATGTTGGGGAAGTCCAGGACAAGGGGTCACAGTTTAAGGATAAGGGGGAAATCCTTTAAAACCGAGATGAGAAAAACTTTTTTCACACAGAGAGTGGTGAGTCTCTGGAACTCTCTGCCACAGAGGTAGTTGAGGCCACGCAGTTCATTGACTATATTTAAGAGGGAGTTAGATGTGGCCCTTGTGGCTAAGGGGATCAGGGGGTATGGAGAGAAGGCAGGTACAGGATACTGAGTTGGATGATCAGCCATGATCATATTGAATGGCGGTGCAGGCTCGAAGGGCCGAATGGCCTACACCGGCACCTAATTTCTATGTTCTATGTTTCTATGTCCTCCACAGCCGTCTGTGGCAAAGAATTCCACAGAATCACCATCCTCTGGCTAAAGAAATTCCTCCTCATCTCCTTCCGAAAAGAACATCTTTAATTGTGAGGCTTTGACCTCTAGTCCTAGACTCTCCCACTAGTGGAAACATCCTCTCCACATCCACTGTATCCAAGGCTTTCACTATTCTGTACGTTTCACTGAGGTCCCCCCTTCATTCTTCTAAACTCCAGTGAATATAAACCCAGTGTCGACAAACGCTCATCATATTTTTTTAACCATTCCTGGGATCATTCTTGATACATTAATTAGTGGTCACTACATAATTCTTCACGGCCATGATTTCGATATCCGTTACTGTATTTTAACTGATGTGTTATTTGTCAATGTTTATCTCCCTCAATACAATATTGAATAAAAGGTTACTTTTGTTTCCCACACACCATAACGCTCTACAGTTCAGAGGTCGTATCTGTCATCTTTTGATTAAGAAAAGGAAGTGATTTCACTAAACAGCAATTCATTCTGCTGTTGTTTTGTTTGAGTTACTTTGTAGTTTCCAATATACTCGGCATATTTATTGAAACACATAAGTTATTTCAGAGGTACTAACATCGTACTAATCTTAACAAAATATCTCCTTTCCTGCCAATAGCCTCGCTGTCACAAACTATAAAATACCCTTACATCATCTATACTGTAAACATCACCAATACATGACTTTAAATACAAACAATGTGATGTATGTCATTTTTGTTTTAAAAATCATTTGTGAAGTTACATTAAAAACGAACTAAACCAAAATGCAGAAGCTCCCATCTGTTACATAATTTTCCATTGTCCTTTGCATTCCAGTTTATTGAACCATAGCTTACTAAAGAGACTGGGTCATGGATTGTAAAACAAAGAGCAAGCTTTTAATGACAACATTTTTCTCAAGCACCTCTGACATGGAAATAACTGCACAAACACAAAACTGATGTGCGGAGAGAAAGAGTAAGATGCATTCCTCATCCAAACGCTGAATAAGGGACTGAGCCACAAATTAGAGGAGCTCTGTGAATGTTCATTGGCGTTTCGTATTTAAATTACACAATTATCCGCAGTATAATGAATATAATCGCAAATTTACTGTATGTAAGTTATCAATCAAAATTTGCTCTCTTATCGAAAATTAACTATAGGTTGATTTTATTTTTCCTAGTGCCTGGACTAAAGATACCTCCTCAATCTGGGCACAAACACACAATGTTGCTGAATGACTGTGTGAGATTCTGGCTGCGAGTTGATCATGGAACTACGATATGCCCAAATCTGTTTCATCTTTTATGCTCAAACAAATATCCACCAAAATGCTGCCTCTGCCCACAACTCCTCAATGAGAATATTCTCCAAATAGAGAAGACTGGCGATCTCCCAGCTGAGTTTTCAGATACAAGATGAAACAACAGTATTGTTATGATCTTTCATTTATTGATTTTAAAAATTCAGCCTCATTCAGATCTGCGCTGATTTTCTCCAGATTAATTTATGATGTAATGTTGTGTGTTTCACACATGAGACACAGGCCACATTTTTAACACTTGACATTGTACATTTACAGCAATGTGATCTGCTTTTCTGTAGAGTTTCCAGTTGATCAACTCAAATGTGAATCGCCTGATTATCCTTACAAGTGGAAAAGCCAAAGCCATTCAAGTCTTTAACCAGAATAATCGGTCTCATACATTATCCCTCCCAAATCACCCAATGTTTGATCATAAAAACACAGAAATTTAGAAAATAGATGCAGGAGTAGAGGCCATTCATGCTTTCGATCCAGCACCGCTATTCAATATGATCATGGCTGATCATCCAAAATCAGTACCCCATTCCTGCTTTCTCCCCATATCCCCTGATTCTGTTAGCCCAAAGAGCTAAATCTAACTCTCTCTTGAAAACATCCAGTAAATTGGCCTCCACTGCCTTCTGTGGCAGAGAATTCCACAGATTCACAACTCGCCGGCTGAGAACGTTTTTCCTCATTTCAGTCCTAAATGGCCTGCCCCTTATTCTTAAACTGTGACCCCTTGTTCTGGACTCCACCAACATCGGGAACATTTCTCCTGCCTACAGTATATATTTTTTCCTGCATCTAGCCTGTCCAATCCCTTAAGAATTTAGTATGTTTCCATAAGATTACCTCTCATCCTTCTAAATTCCAGTGAATATAAGCCCAGTCAATCCATTCTTTCATCATATGTCAGTCCCGCTATCCTGGGAATTAACCTGGTGAACCTACGCTGCACTCCCTCAACAGCAAGAATGTCCTTCCTCAAATTAGGAGACCAAACCTGTGCACAATACTCCAGGTGTGGTCTCACCAGGACCCTGTACAACTGCAGAAGTACCCTCCTTGCACCTAAACTCAAATCCTCTTGCTATGAATACATAGAACAGTATATACAGCACATGAACAGGCCTCCATATCGAACATGATGCTCTCTGCCTTGTACACATGCTCCATGTCCCTCCATTCCCTACATATCCATGCATGACCCCCACTTGCCTCAGTCATTAACCAGACAACCATCCTAATGTAATTTGGTCCACGGTAATGTCAAAACTGAATTTGGTCCAACAATTTTACTCCACCATTCAATCATGGCTGATCTTTGCCTCTCAACCCCATTCTCCTGCCTTCTCCCCATAACCTCTGACACCCGTACTAATCAAGAATCTGTCAATTTCTGCCTTAAAAATATCATTTGACGGTCTCCACCGCTGTCTGTGGCAATGAATTCCACAGATTCACCACCCTCTGACTAAAGAAAGTCCTTTTTGTCTCCTTCCCAAAGGCACGTCCCTATATTCTGAAGCTGTGGCTTCTAGTCCCAGACTCTCCCACTAGTGGAAACATCCCTCCCACATCCACTTAGCACAAAGGGAATCATAAGAATAACATATAACGTTCCAAAACACAGATCCGTGTTCTCCAGAGTTGCTGTCTGGCCCGCTGAATTACTCCAGCACTTTGTCTCTTGTTGTATAAACCGGCATCTGCAGTTCTTGTTCCTCCTTATTTGATATCCTTCATCTCTCACTAAGCAACAAGCACATCCTCAGGAAGATGAGGAAATTCCGGACAGAATCTCACATAACTCTGACAAACCACATGCTTCTCTTTGAAGTCCAACCAAAATATTGGTGTAATCTCTTAAGCTAGGTGGAATTTTGAAACTGTCCCAGAGTGAAATTTTAGAAATAGTCTAAATATTCCTTTCTTTTCATGGCAGCGACTCAATGGCCTTGTTGACCAAGTTTCAAACTATCACCTTCCAGTCTGAAGAAGGGTCTCAGCCTGAAACATCACCTATTCCTTCGCTCCATAGATGCTGCCTCACCCGCTGAGTTTCTCCAGCATTCTTGTCCACCTTCGATTTTTCCAGCATCTGCAGTTCTTTCTTAAACCTTTATTACCAGATTATTATTATTTTCCACAAGATAGACTCAAAGAAGTAGTACTTCAAAACAGTTTTTAGAAATACAGCGTGGAAACAGACCCTTCGACCCACCGAGTCCACGACGATCAGCGATCACCCCGTACGCTAGCACTAGGGACAATTTACTATTTGAAAAGACTGCAAAAGGTTGTGACCACTGCCCAGTCCATCACCAGTTCTGACCTCCCCACCATCGAAGGAATCTTTCGTAGTCGCTGCCTCAAAAAGGCTGCCAACATCATCAGAGACCCACACCACCCTGGTCACACACTCATCTCACCACTGCCATTGGGAAGAAGGTACAGGAGCCTGAAAACTGTAACATCCAGGTTCATGAACAGCTTGTTCCCCACAACAACATATAAGCTCTGAACTACAACAGACCATTATAATTATTGCACTATATTTGTTATTTGAGTATGTGTGCGTGTGTGTATATATTCACACTGAACTTTGTTTCTCCAGTTATGTACCATGTTGACATATTGTGTTGTGCTGCAGCAAGCAAGAATTTCATTGTTCTATCTGGGACACATGACAATAAAACACTCTTGACTCTTGACTTTTTACCAAAACCAACTCACCTCCAAACCTGTACGTCTGTGGAATGTGGGAGGAAACTGGAGCACCCGGAGAAAACCCACACAGTCACAGAGAGAAGATATAATCTCCATATGGATCAAATCTGGTTCTCTGTACCATGCGCCTCTGTGCCACCCAGAGTAAATCTATGTTCCATTATAGAGCAGACCAAATATTTAGGGTGACAGACCAAATATTTAGGGTGACATAGAGCAGTACAGCACAGGAACGGGCCCTTTGAATGAATGAATGAATGATTGAATGAATGAATGAATGAATGATTGATTGAATGTAGGGATGAATGAATGAATGAATGAATGAATGAATGAATGATTGAATGAATGAATGAATGAATGAATGATTGATTGCATAGGTTTCTTGGCCAAGTATTCACATACAAGGAATTTGCCTTGGTGCTCCACCCGCAAGTGACAACATGACATACAGTGACAATTAGGAATGTCCACAATGTCTGTGCCAAAAATAATGCCAAGTTAAACTGTTCTTCTAGATATCTCTAAAAACCTCTTGGCTCATTTCTAGTAAGGATTGAAGTATGAAATACTATTGGCGGTTCCCTAAATCCTACCTGTGCATAGGGTCATAGACTCGTGGACCCGTTCAGCAAGGAAACAGGCCCTTCAGCCCAACTAGTCCGTGCCAGACCAAGTTGACCAACCAAACTAGTCCTAATTGCCTGTATCTGGCCCACACCCCACTTTGTATCCATAAACTGGACAGGGTACAGAGAAGATTTACGAGGATGTTGCCAGGACTAGACCGTGTGAACTATAGGGAGAGGTTGAGTAGGCTGGGTCTCTATTCCTTGGAGTGCCAGAGGATGAGGGGTGATCTTATAGAGGTGTACAAAATCATGAGAGGAATAGATCGGGTAGATGCGCAGATTCTCTTGACCAGAGTTGATAAATAGAGGACCAGAGGACACAGGTTTAAGGTGAAGAGCAAAAGATTTAATAGAAATCTGAGTGGTAACCTTTTCTCACAAAGGGTGGTGGGTGTATGGAACAAGGCTGGGACTATTGCAATGTTTAAGAAACAGTTAGACATGGATAGGACAGGTTTGGAGGGATATGGCCAAATGCAGGCAGGTGGGACTAGTGTAGCTGGGACACGTTGGCTGGTGTGGGCAAGTTGGGCCTGTTTCCATGCTATAAGACTCTATGGCTGTAAGCATTGGGTGGAAGTGAGAGTGGAGGAAAGAGTCCCACAGGTTCGCTGAACAATAGGTGAGGGGTGGGAACATTGAATAGGAACCTGAGGGGCAACGTCTTCCCTGAGTAACTGCAACACTTTGTTTACTGTAACAGGGATGTTTTAATGACGGCTGAGAAGCCAATCACACTGAAGAATAATCACAAATAGCAAGCCAGGCAGTGAAAAGCGCATCTCATTTGTTGCAGAATAGAAAATGAGGATTGGAATATGCACAAGATTAAGATTAGAATAAAAAGTCATGAAATATGGATTTCTGTTGTGTAAAAATGCAATATTTATCTGAGGCAATCCATACGTGGACCAGTTGCGTGAACTCGGTGAGATTATTAAACAATGATTATGGCTCAGTACATGTATACTGGTAAAGATTCAGCTACACCTCTGCAGATATGTGTTACATTCTCAGTAAGTTTTTCACAGCGAGCCTGGTTTGTAAATCCATGTTCTTGAAACAGGGTGGTGAAGCCAAGCCAACAGTGTGTGAATGCAGTTCCACACGCACGCAGTCTCACCTGCTGTGTTTGTTAGATGTGTAAACATGTGTAGAGACGCTCATAGTGTAACACGCACAAACATACATGTACAAACAAACAGGTACAAACACATACAAACACGCACAAACATACATGTACAAACAAACAGGTACAAACATGCACATACAAACATGTGTGTACAAACATGCAAACATGAGTAGACTCCCATGGTCAAACATGCACAAACATACATGTACAAACACATACAAACATGTGCGTACAAACATGCAAACATGCGTAGACTCCCATGGTCAAACATGCACAGACATACATGTACAAACACATACAAACAAGTACAATACCTACAAACAAACATACACATACAAACATGCAAACATAAATGAGCACCATTATGGTCAAACACGCACAAACATACCTGTACAAACACATACCAACATATACCAACATACACATACAAACATGTAAACATGTGTAAAGATCCCCATGGTCAAACACGTACACGGAATGGCTGAAGGCATGATCTAGAGACTTTACAGATACCGCCTTGGAACAGGCCCTTCGGCCCATCGAGTCCATGCCGTCTAGCGATCGCTGGTACACGGGCAACATCCTACACACTGGGGACAATTTACAAGTTGACCAATGAACCAACTAATAAACCAATTAAATCAATGAATCTACAAATCTGTTTGTCTTTGAAGTGTGGGAGGAAACCGGAGCACCTGGAGAAAACCCACGCGGCCACAGGGAGAACATGCAAACTCTGCACAGACAGCACCCGTGGTCAGGATCGATCCCGGGAGGCAGCAACTCTACCGCTGCTCCATTGTGCCACCCTGTGAACTGGTTGGATACAGATGGCTTGCACCTTCAGTAGATTGGAATCAAGTTGAACTGAATCCTTGAGAAATGTTTCCACTGCCAAGAATGGCTGTGGGAGGGAAGGGGCAGATTTGTGAACAGATATACCGCATGTCCCGGTAGTTATGCATCAGGGTTTAATCCTCAAACACTCTCGTACCCATCAGCTTGGTCTCATTAGATTTCATTTTCCCAAACTGCTGAGGAAGGGTGGACAGAACTCACCGAACGCTGTGAGATGATTTAATGTCAACAGTTGTAACAAGAATCACCCTGCAGCAATTTCATTCAAACTTGGAATACAACACAGAGATCCGGGTTCGATCCTGACCTCGGGTACTGTCTCTGTGGAGTTTGCATGTTCTCCCTGTGTCTGCACGGGTTTCCTCCCACATCCCATTGACGTGCGGGTTTGTAGGTTAATTGCTCCTCTGTAAATTGCCGCAGGTGTGTAGGGAGTGGATGAGAAAGTGGGATAACATAGAACTAATGTCAACGGGCGATCGATGGTCGGCGTGGATTCTAGTGGCTTATTTCCGTGCTGTATCCTTCGATCAATCAAACTGATTAAATAATTGTATTGGAAGGAACTGAAGATGAGGTGCTGTCTGTACAGCGTTTGTACGTTCTCTCCAGAGATGCTGCCTGACCCGCTGAGTTACTCCAGCATTTGGTGTTTCATTTCTGAACAAATAATTTGCAAACTTACAGGGTGTAAATGTTATTTTTGTGAATGTACCCCCATATACAGCGGCAAATGAGACATGTGGGGTGCTCGAGATGTCGGGGTGCTTGGGAGAGAGTGCAGAGCAGACCTCGTCCCAAGAGATTTCACTCATTGGAGATTGCAACCTTCATGTGGTCCACCCTGTGTCGACCAATGCAATCAACCTGACATGCACAATCAAATAAGATCAAATAGACCAATAGACCAATAGACCATGTCTGACGAATCTTATAGAATTTTTTGAGGATGTAACTAGTAGCGTGGATAAGGGAGAACCAGTGGATGTGGTGTATCTGGACTTTCATAGAAACATAGAAACATAGAAATTAGGTGCAGGAGTAGGCCATTCGGCCCTTCGAGCCTGCACCGCCATTCAATATGATCATGGCTGATCATCCAACTCAGTATCCCGTACCTGCCTTCTCTCCATACCCCCTGATCCCCTTAGCCACAAGGGCCACATCTAACTCCCTCTTAAATATAGCCAATGAAGTGGCCTCAACTACCCTCTGTGGCAGAGAGTTCCAGAGATTCACCACTCTCTGCGTGAAAAAAGTTCTTCTCATCTCGGTTTTAAAGGATTTCCCCTTTATCCTTAAGAAGGCTTTATCCTTTCAGAAGGCTTTCGACAAGGTCCCACATAAGAGATTAGTATATAAACTTAAAGCACAAGGCATTGGGGGTTCAGTATTGATGTGGATAGAGAACTGGCTGACAAACAGGAAGCAAAGAGTAGGAGTAAACGGGTCCTTTTCACAATGGCAGGCAGTGACTAGTGGGGTACCGCAAGGCTCAGTGCTGGGACCCCAGCTATTTACAATATATATTAATGATTTGGATGAGGGAATTGAAGGCAATATCTCCAAGTTTGCGGATGACACTAAGCTGGGGGGCAGTGTTAGCTGTGAGGAGGATGCTAGGAGACTGCAAGGTGACTTGGATAGGCTGGGTGAGTGGGCAAATGTTTGGCAGATGCAGTATAATGTGGATAAATGTGAGGTTATCCATTTTGGTGGCAAAAACGGGAAAGCAGACTATTATCTAAATGGTGGCCGATTGGGAAAGGGGGAGATGCAACGAGACCTGGGTGTCATGGTACACCAGCCATTGAAGGTAGGCATGCAGGTGCAGCAGGCAGTGAAGAAAGCGAATGGTATGTTAGCATTCATAGCAAAAGGATTTGAGTATAGGAGCAGGGAGGTTCTACTGCAGTTGTACAGGGTCCTGGTGAGATCACACCTGAAGTATTGCGTACAGTTTTGGTCTCCTACAGAGTACAGAGAAGGTTCATCACCCTGATTCCTGGGATGTCAGGACTTTCATATGAAGAAAGACTGGATGGACTCGGCTTGTACTCGCTATAATTTAGAAGATTGAAGGGGGATCTTATAGAAACTTATAAAATTCTTAAGGGTTTGGACAGGCTAGATGCAGGAAGATTGTTCCCGATGTTGGGGAAGTCCAGTACAAGGGGTCACAGTTTAAGGATAAGGGGGAAATTTTTTAGGACCGAGATGAGGAAAACATTTTTCACACAGAGAGTGGTGAATCTCTGGAATTCTCTGCCACAGAAGGTAGTTGAGGCCAGTTCATTGGCTATGTTTAAGAGTTAGATGTGGCCCTTGTGGCTAAAGGGATCAGGGGGTATGGAGAGAAGGCAGGTACGGGATACTGAGTTGGATGATCAGCCATGATCATATTGAATGGCGGTGCAGGCTCGAAGGGCCGAATGGCCTCTACTCCTGCACCTATTTTCTATGTTTCTATGTAAGTTGTCCTACTACTTTAGGCTGTGCACGCCATACGCAAGAAGAAGATTTCACCCATTAACTCGATGAACTTATTCTTCGTACCTTGATGATGATGATGGTGAAGAAGAAGAATCATTGGCTTTTACAACAAAATGAATCATTTATTGAATTTATCATCCTTGTGCTTGCCATACTTTCTCCTGTCAATGAGCAACTCGATGTACAGCAAGATTTAGAAAGTACATGTAGAATGTCTCTGTTAAAATGAAATTATATTAAATGCATTCTTTAATGATAATGTAACTCAGGCAACTGCTAAAGGTTAATGCTTGGAGTGGATATTTCAGCTGCATCTTTTTTTTAACTGTAAATAGGATTACACAATTACTTCAAGAAGCTTTGCAGAGTGCATTAAAGATGAAGCTTGATCACGTACATGTGCTTCTGAAAACTGCCCCATTCACATTGGTTTAGTTTTATTTTAGTTTATAGATGCAGCGCGGAACCTTCGGCCCACTGAGTCCGCACCGACCAGCGATCCTCGCACACTAACACTACCCTACACACACTAGGGATATACCGATCCAATTAACATACAATCCTGTACGTCTTTGGAGTGTGGGAGGAAACCGATGATCTCGGAGAAAACCCACGCGGTCACGGGGAGAACGTGCAAACTCCGTACAGACAGCACCCGCAGTCGGGATCGAACCCGGGTCTCCAGTGCTGCAAGCGCTGTGAGGCAGCAACTCTACCGCTGCACCACCGCGTCATTCCCTGACATTGTTGTGGGCTGTGGCGCGAGGGAAGTAAGATGGCATGTGTCGTTGGTCGTGATCTCCGTGTGCCAATGACAATAGACTATAGACAATAGGTGCAGGAGTAGGCCATTCGGCCCTTCGAGCCATAGCAGAGTTAGGATTAGGTTTATTACTGTCCCGTGTACCAAGTGCAAAGCTTTGTGTTACACGCTGTCCAAGCAGATAGGTAATGCCACACTTAAATACAACCAAGTCAAACTGGTCAACAGGTAGAGCAAAGGGGGAGATACAGAGTGCAGAATACAGTTCTCAGAACTGTAGCGCACCAGTTCCACAGACAAAGTCCAATGTCCACAATGGGGTAGAGGTGACTCTACAGTTCCCCACCTGAGAGCATATTTATGGTGGACAGTCAGAACATTTTTACCCCCAGGATAGAAATGTTAAAGTCTAGAGGGCTCAGCTTTGAGGTGAGATGGACAAAGTCTATACTGGTTTATACCAAAGAGAGACACAAAAAGCAGCAGTAACTCAGTGGGCCAGGCAGCATCTCTGGAGAAAAAGAATATGTGACGTTTCAAGAAGGGTCTTGACCCGAAACATCTCCTGTTCCTTCTCTCCAGAGAAGCTGCCTCACCCGTTGAGTTACTCCAGCATTTTGTGTCTACCTTCGATTTAAACCAGCATCTACAGTTCTTTCTTCCACTATCCTGTTCTGTGTTCAGTATGTCATAATCATATCAGTGCTCTATACAGATGCTCACTATCTTTTATACTTTAGGCATATATTGCCGAAACAGGCCCTTCAGCCCACCGAGTCCGCGCCAATCAGCTATCACCCTACACATTAATATTAGCCGACACGTTAGAGACAATTTACGATTTTTACCAAAGCCAATTAGCCTACAAATCTGTACGTCTTTAGAGTGTGGGATGAAACTGGAGCACCCGGAGAAAACCCACGCAGGTCACGGGGAGAACATACAACATTCACACAGACAGCACCCGGAGTCAGGATCGAACCCGGATCTCTGGCGCTGTGAGGCAGCAACTCTACCGCTGTGCCACCATGCCATCCCTAATAGCCAAGCCAAGGGTTATGCCATGGATATATAACCAGTGGGAAAAACAGGAAAGCTAAGAAAAAAATAGCGTGCAAGTGTGCACAAGTCTGAAGAGCAGCTGGAGATCTTTAATCCACTTAATGAAATAAATTCTGTAATTGCAGTATCAGTAATGACCAAGAAAACCACTGTACTGTTGTATGGAGGCAATTTGTTTGCTAATGTATTTCGGGGCAGGAAGCTTGCCATCCTCTCCTGATCTGGCTTCAATGTCAACACTGTCCACATTAATGTGGCTGATTTAGTTACCCTCTCAAATGGCCAATTAGTTCAAGGCTAGTCCGGCTGGGCAAAGCATACTGCCCTGCCAGAGACGAGCGATGAATAGATTCTCCAACACACCAGTCCCCACGGTGGTGCAGCAGTAAAGTTGCTGCCTTACTGTGGTTACAGACCCGGGTGCTGTCTGTACGGAGTTTGCACGTGTGTGGGGGTCGCTGGTAGGTTCGGACTCGGTGGAACGAAGGGCCTGTTACCGCACTGTATCTCTAAACTAAAGGAAATGTGTCCAACACATCAAGCTGCACTGTCTCTCCCTCTATCAAATGGGCACAGTGGTGCAGCTGGTAGAACAGAGATTACTCCTGCTCTTGGGTGCTGTTTGTGTGGAGTTTGCATGCTCTCCCTATAACCATGTGGGACTTAAATAGCTAACGACTTGTAGTGAGTTGTTGATCATTTGAATAAAACTTTTTAAGGAGTGGTGGACAGTGAAGGATCTGTAAATACAATGGCAGGTGTGAATCACACTACCTACTACTCTGCCCACAATGTCCATACATCTAAACCACATCATTTTACAGTGATACAGTGTGGAAACAGGCCCTTCGGCCCAACTCGCCCACATGTCCCATCTCGTCCCACCTGCCTGCGTTTGGTCCATATCCCTCCAAACCTGTCCTATCCATGTACCTGTCTAACTGTTTCTTAAACGTTGGGAAAGTCCCAGCCTCAACTGCCTCCTCTGGCAGCTCATTCTGTGGGGTCAAGGAAAGAGCATTCACGTCGATCGCGGCCCTGTCTCCACCAACCTTTCCACCGCCAATCACAAGAAGCACAAGACAGACACCATTGTAGGCAGATGCCGAGACATGGGCTCAGCTCTGGCTGAACAACCTATCTTGCTTGTTCCACCCACCCACCCTCTATGTGAAGAAGTGACCCCTCAGATTACTATTCACTTGTTTCTCCTTCACCTTAATTGCAAGTTTTGTGATTGTTTTTCATTCTGACGACATCACCAACTGCCATGAAACAAGACAAAATAACAGTCCCTACATCATCAAATGGCTGAGTTTCAATAAACTGTGCTGCCAATATTCCCTTTACCCAAGGATGATTGGGAAATGGAACATGCCACCACCCAAATTATAAAAGGACTGGACAAGCTAGATGCAGGAAAAATGTTCCCAATGTTGGGCAAGTCCAGAACCAGGGGCCACAGTCTTAGAATAAAGGGGAGATCATTTAAGACTGAGGTGAGAAAAAACTTTTTCACCCAGAGAGTTGTGAATTTGTGGAATTCCCTGCCACAGAGGGCAGTGGAGGCCAGGTCACTGGATGGATTTAAGAGAGAGTTAGATAGAGCTCTAAGGGCTAGTGGAGTCAAGGGATATGGGGAGAAGGCAGGCACGGGTTATTGATAGGGAACTATCAGCCATGATCACAATGAATGGTGGCGCTGGCTCGAAGGGCCGAATGGCCTCCTCCTGCACCTATTTTCAATGTTTCTAACACACGTGCTGCTCCCGATGTTAAGTCATTTAACAAGGGGATTAAGCAACTAGATCTCCTCAACTTGGTCAAAAAGGCCGACTGCAAAATGTAATCTTGACTGTACTCACTTGGACCTGGGCTAGATAACCACTGATGAGATGTTTGTGCAGTAACCAACCAGAACCTGAATCACCCACTGCCATGGCATATAATACAGAGATGGTTCACCCCTTGATTCTGAGACTGTGACTAACTAGTAACGAGAGCACTGGTGGAGATAATTGCTGCATTTGTCCAGGTAGCAGAGAAAAGGTGGATTAGTTCCAAGCAAGAATTAAGAGAGAGAGTGTTGGGGGTGACAGAGAGAGGGGGGAGTGGGAGGAATTGTTCGACAGGTGGCATTTCTGGTCTCCATATTAGGTCGGAGCTAATGACATTAAAACAAAGTTTTTATTTCCAAGCAGCTACAGTTATAAAATAAGTACCAGATACGTACTCTGTGAATAATCGAGGAATTTGTACCAATGGAATCAATGGAGTAAACTAGATATGTTCCAGCTTCCTCATCCCAATATGGGAAAAGCATACAGCCTTTACTACACAAGATGCTGGAGTAACTCAGCGTGACAGCTGCATCACAGGAGAGAAAGGAATGGGTGATGTTTCAGGTCGAGACTGATGTCAAGGGAGTGGGCAGGAGAGAGATAGAATGTAGTCGGGGGCAGTAAGACTGGTGGGAGATCTGGGAAGGAGGAGGGGATGGAGAGAGAGGGAAAGCAAGGGCAATTTGAAGTTAGAGACGTCAATGTTCGTACCGCTGGGGTGTAAGCTGCCCAAGTGAAATATGAGGTGCTGTTCCTCCAATTTGCACTGGGTCTCACTCTGACAATGGAGGAGGCCCAGGACAGAAAGGTCAGTGTGGGAATGGGAGGGGGAGTTAGTGCTGAGTATTTGAAAGGATTTGAGTATAGGAGCAGGGAGGTTCTACTGCAGTTGTACAGGGTCTTGGTGAGACCACACCTGGATTATTGCATACAGTTTTGGTCTCCTACTCTGAGGAAAGACATTCTTGCCATAGAGGGAATACAGAGAAGGTTCACCAGACTGATTCCTGGGGTGTCAGGACTTTCATATGAAGAAATACTGGATAGACTCGGCTTGTACTCGCTAGAATTTAGAAGATTGAGGGGGGAACTTATAGAAACATACAAAATTCTTAAGGGGTTGGACAGGCATATTGAATCTGAGGCTAGATGCAGGAAGATTGTTCCTGATGTTGGGGAAGTCCAGAACAAGGGGTCACAGTTTAAGGATAAGGGGGAAATCTTTTAGGACCGAGATGAGAAAAACATTTTTCACACAGAGAGTGGTGAATCTCTGGAATTCTCTGCCACAGAAGGTAGTCGAGGCCAGTTCATTGGCTATATTTAAGAGGGAGTTAGATGTGGCTAAAGGGATCAGGGGGTATGGAGAGAGGACAGGTACAGGATACTGAGTTGGATGATCAGCCATGATCATATTGAATGGCGGTGCAGGCTCGAAGGGCCGAATGGCCTACTCCTGCACCTATTTTCTATGTTTCTATATTTCTATGCTGAGCAACCGGGATCTTTTTTATTATCTGACCTGTTTGGTTAACATGCAAAACATAGTTTTTCACTGTACCTCGGTACACATGACAATAACAGGCCTACGATACGATACACTATGATACGAGAGGACTTTATTTATCAAAAAGTACAGCTGGCAACCTAAACCTAGGTCATGAAAGGCAGGGGGGATCTAATCGTTCCACAGTGCTGATGTCCTTTATTGCGTTTAGTTGAGTTCAGTTTATTGTCACTAAATAAACAGGTACAGTGGAAAGCTTTTGCTGCGTGCTATCCAGTCAGCGGAAAGACAATACATGATTACAATCGAGACATTTACAGTGTCTAAGAGATATGATAAGGGAATAACATTTAGTGCAAGGTTAAGGCAGCAAAGTCCGATCAAGGATAGCCCAAGGGTCACATGAACTATGCTTACAAATCTCAGCAATGGACTTTGACAGCCGTGTTGCTAATATTACTATGAAGGGAGGTCGCAGCAGGACTTGAGACCCCAGTAACGAAGACCTAGTGGAAACTGGAAGACAAGGAGAGTTTACAGAAGAGATCCCCTGAGCAGTGTAGTTGGGAACAATTCATGTCCATTGATCAGATATGGGATCGCAGAACCACAAGTAACTTCAGAATCGTTGATTTGGTCAGGAGTGCGTGCGCATGTGATTTTACTTTTTTTAATAATAAAACATTACACTTGTTTTCTCCAATGAAAGAGTAACGATGTACATTAGCGGTGAAATAATTATAATTGGTGACTGAGCGGATCCTTCAGAGCAGATGGTGATGTTTTTTTTTCTCTTGCACTTTGTAGTTTTTGTACTTTGCCATAAATACTGCCGAGACATCAGGGTGAAAGTCAACTTCTGCCGAGGTGCAAAAACAAGCAGGGCTGATTGGCAGCCCACCGTGTATCCTCTCCTCTTCTGGCACAATGAATACACAGCGGTAGAGCCACAGCCTCACAGCGCCGGAGACCCAGGCTCCATCCTGACCTCAGGTTCTGTCTGTGTGGAGTTTGCACGTTCTCCACGTGACCGCGTGGGTTTCCACCGGGTGCTCCGGTTTCCTCCCACATCCCACAGACGTGTGAGTTTGGAGGTTAATTAACTTCTGTAAATTGTCCCTTAGTGGGTCGGGAGTGGATGGGAAAGTCGGATAGAAACATAGAAACATAGAAAATAGGTGCAGGAGTAGAGGCCATTCGGCCCTTCGAGCCTGCACCTCCATTCAATATGATCATGGCTGATCATCCAACTCAGTATCCTGTACCTGCCTTCTCTCCATACCCCCTGATCCCTTTAGCCACAAGGGCCACATCTAACTCCCTCTTAAATATAGCGATAACATAGAACTAGTGTGAACGGGTGTTCGATGGTCGGCATTGACTTAATGGGCCGAAGGGCCTGGTTCCATGCTGTGTCTCGAGACTAGACAATGTGGAATGGACAGTCTATTGTGGCCTATTGTACACCATCACTGAAAGTCAATTCCAATCCCCAATCAATAAAACTGACGTTAGTTTCGACAAGGGAAGAATGGACTCACATTTAAACGGCAGCTCTCAAAGCCGCTACAGTCACAACTAATTAATTACTCACTGATGAGAGTAATGTGGACATTTGAAGACAGTCCAGGGACTTTGGGATAGGAAAGCCTGAAGGAAGGATCTCCCATGCATCTTTGATAAATTAATTACAGGGAAAGCTTCAAAAACGTTCTCAATACATTTCCCCGAAGAGACAGATTTGTAGACTGTCTGCCCATCAGATGATAGAACAGTTGTGAGAGGAGAGGCCAAGCCCTGGAGCTCTGGGGACAAGAAGTGGTGGGGATTGGAGATGGATGATCGACCCAACGTTGCAGAGGATCGGACATGGATGGGGCCACACACGACTGGGTGAGGTGGACAATAGACAATAGGTGCAGGAGTAGGCCATTCGGCCCCTCGAGCTAGCACCGCCATTCAATGTGATCATGGCTGATCATCCCCAATCAGTACCCCATTCCTGCCTTCTCCCCATATCCCCTGACTCTGCTATCTTTAAGAGCCCTATCTAGCTCTCTCTTGAAAGTATCCAGAGAACCTGCCTCCACCGCCCTCTGAGGCAGAGAATTCCACAGACTCACTACTCTCTGTGAGAAAAAGTGTTTCCTCATCTCCGTTCTAAATGGCTTACCCCTTATTCTTAAACTGTGGCCCCTGGCTCTGGTTGGTCTTCGTACTGGAAGGATGGGCGGGTGGTTAAGGTGTCCAGGACATGGCTGGAGGAGCACTGGGAGCCAAGGATGGAATGCTGAGGCTTTCTCAGGTGCTGGTGAGGCTGGATATGGAATATTGTGAGCAGTTCTGGGATCCATATTCGAGGAAGGTTTGGGAAAGAACTGCAGATGCTGGTTTACAACGAGGATGGAGACAAAATGCTGGAGTAACTCAGCAGAACAGGCAGTATATCTGCAGAGTAGGTATGGGTGAAGAAAGGTCTCTCCTTTGTGTTCTGTTCCAATTTCAGGCCTTTCCCCACAAGTGTTGTAAGTGGGGGATTGCTGGATGAGACAGACCGAGAGAGATAAGCACAAGGGCAGCACGGTGGCACAGCGGTAGAGTTGTTGCCTTACAGCACTTGCAGCACCGGAGACCCGGGTTCGATCCTGACTGTGGGCGCTGTCTGTACGGAGTTATGTACATTCTCCCCGTGACCGTGTGAGTTTTCTCCGAGATTTTCAGAGTCCTCCCACACTCCAAAGCCGTACAGCTTTGTAAGTTAATTGGCTTGGTGTAAGTGTAAGATTGTCCCCAGTGTGTGTAGGATAGTGTTATTGTGCGGAGATCGCTGGTCGGTGCGGACTCGGTGGGCCGAAGGGCCTGTTTCCGCATGGTATCTCTAAACTAAACTAAACACGACTTTTGGTCCCGGCAGAAAGTATTTCCCTTTCCAAACTCGTTCATTCTGGGATTTCTTCCAACACCTGGTTGGAGAATCCAATTTCAGGAGCACATTCCTGTTGTCCTTGGTACAGCGTGTAGGAAGATGCTGGTTTGCACCATTGATCGACACATAATGCTGGGGTAACTCAGCGGATCAGACAGCTTCTCTGGAGAGAAGGACTAGGTGACATTTCGGGTCAATTTGAGATTCTTCAGGCAGCATCTGGAGAAGGGTCGAGACCCAAAATGTCACCCATTCCTTCTCTCCACAGATGCTGCCTGACCCGCTGAGTTACTCTGTCCACACCAATCTAATATCAATGACATGACATCCTGTAACATATTGATGCTGCTTTGCTTTTGGGCATGTTCTTACAGCATTGTTACAACTGCATCAAAATTGGTGAGTTTTAGTCATTACTGTGTTTGATGGAATTGCCCAGAGTGAGGTTGCACCCCTCCCCTTTATTTAAGTTCATGTTCAAACGTCATAGGGGCAGAAGGAGGCCATTCGGCCCATCAAGTCTATGCCATTCAAAGACTGATCTGTCTCTCAACCCCATTCTCCTGCCTTCTCCCCATAACCCCTGACACCCGCACCAATCAAGAATCTATCTATCTCTGCCTTAAACATACCCACTGACTTGGCCTCCACAGCTATCTGTGGCAATGAATTGCAAAGATTCACCATCCTGGAACTAAAGAAATCCCTCCTCATCTCCTTTCTAAAGGTACGTCCTTTTATTCTGAGGCTGTGCCTTCTGATTCTAGACACTCCTACTGGGGGAAACATCCTCTCCACATCCACTTGATCCAAATTAAGTGGTTATTAGAATCTATGAATAAAGGCTACTTCACACTTTTTATAACAAGAGGAATATATTGGTCTTTTTAGGCTATTCAGTCTAAAATTATGCAGTTATTGTCTATTCAGGTAATATTCGGGGAACTTTTGTATTTTAAAATCACATTTCTCTAAAGCGCTGGTTATGTTAACAAATGCTGTTATTCACTTTTCCACAAATGGTCTGAAATATAAATGGAGCTCCTGACATCGTACATTGTGGAAGCTTTCACTGAGGACATCACAGTAATAAAAACTGCCATGTAACTAAACCTGATGGATAACTGTAACAGACAGAAAATAATACAGGATTTTCAAAGTCACCAACGAGAGCACAGAGAGCCATCTCCTGAACAAGTATAGAGTGATACAGTACAGAAACAGGCCCTTCAGCCCAACTTGCCCACACCGGCCAACATGTCCCAGCTACACTAGTCACAGAGTGGTACAGTACGGAAACAGGCCCCAACATGCCCCAGCTACACTAGTCACGTACAGTACAGAAACAGGCCCTTCAGCCCAACCTGCCCACACCGTCAACATGTCCCAGCTACACTAGTCACAGAGTGGTACAGTACAGAAACAGGCCCTTCAGCCCAACCTGCCCACACCGGCCCCAACTATGCTAGTCCCACCCCCCATCCCCTACACTAGTCCCACACCGAACAACATGCCCCATCTACACACAGTACAGAAACAGGCCCTTCAGCCCAACTTGCCCACCGTCAACGTCAACATGTCCCAGAAACAGGCCAGTCACGTACAGTACACTAGTCACGAAACACAGACCCTTCAGCCCAACCTGCCCACACCGGCCAACATCTCCCAGCTACACTAGTCCTGCCCGCGTTTGGCCCATATCCCTCCAAACCCGTCCTATCCATGTACCTGTCTAACTGTTTCTTAAACGTTGGGATAGTCCCTGCCTCAACTCCCTCCTCAGGCAGCTCTTTCCATACATCCTCGAGTCCCCTACTCTGGGCAAGAGACTCTGTGCATCTACCCGATCTATTCCTGTCATGTTGTCATATACCTCTATAAGATCACCCCTCATCCTCCTGCGCTCCATGGAATAGAGACCCAGCCGACTCAACCCCTCCCTAGAGCTCAGACTCTCTAGTCCTGGCAACATCCTCATAAATCTTCTCTGAACCCTTTCCAGCTTGACAACATCTTTCCTATAACATGCAGCCCAGAATTGAACACAATATTCTAGACGCAGTCCCGCCAAGCAGCACAGCAGATGCATAAATCCTTTGGATTGAGTTCCCACATACAAGTGCAGAATAATTAATATTTCCCTAATAATCATTTGCCACAAGACCAACAAACACGTTAGGTGGTGCAGTAGTAGAGTTGCTGCCTTACTGCCCCAGAGAATCTGGTTCAATCCTGACCATGGGTGCTATCTGTACAGAGTTTGTATCTTCTCCCTGTGACTTGCGTGGGTTTTCTCCGGGTGCTCAGGTTTCCTCCCACACTCGAGAGAAGTGATCTCCAGGTTTATAGGTTGTGTAGGAAGGAACTGCAGATGCTGATTTAAACCGAAGAAAGGCACAAAAAGCTGGAGTGACTCAGCGGGACAGGCAGCATCTCTGGAGAGAAGGAATGGGTGATGTTTCTGGTCTGAAGAAGGGTCACGACCCGAAATGTCACCCATTGAATCTCTCCAGAGATGTTGCCTGTCCCGCTGAGTTACTCCAGCATTTTGTGGCTATTTCAGGTTTGTAGGTCAATTGGCTTCAATAAAGATTGTAAATTGTCCCAAGTATGTGTAGGATAGTGTTAGTGTGCGGGGATCGCTGGTCGGCATGGGCTCGGTGGGCCGAAGGGCCTGTTTCCGTGCTGTATCTCTAAACTAAACTAAACTTTGTGATTAAGGTGCAAAGATATTTGATAATTCCTCTCATTTGGGAAATGTTTAGGTGTAGGTGTAATGGGGGTTGGGGGGGGGGGGGGGGGGGGGGGGGGGGGGGGGGGGGGGGGGGGGGGGGGTGGGGGGAAGCAACGCATCCCTATCCAAATTGAAGACTTCATGTTAACTTACAATCCCTATGAACTGACGTGTGGAATTCCTGTGATTTCTTTGAACGGAGCAGAGCTGAGTGGCACTGAGTTTAATTCTCAGCCCTCCCATCAGGTTACAGACTTGAATCCCTGTGGGGAACTTAGTGCTGCATGGAATCCTAATGTGTCATTAGTGCACACTCATATCAAACCTGCTCCCTTCATCCATACCAAGTGTACAATAACAGATAGATCAGATACAAGCCTTGACCCTTATCCAGACACTGAAACTGGACTAAACCCCACAGTTGAACATCACATTTGACATCTTGCCTCCTGAGTCTCAAGCCTTTACGACACCTTGTACCAGTTAATCCCATACTATTTGCCGACATCATGGTCCACATTATAGCAGCCGAAAAGCTCAGCTCCTGAGAAATGTGTGTTATAATTACAGTAGGATGGAATCTTGACATCTGGCCTTCTAATCATTTCTGATGCTGGACAGTTTTCTTTTCTCCATCACCCTATCCGAAGGCAAAGACCAGAAATAAAACAGAAACTGAAAGAAAGGAGTTGTGGGAATGGACCTATTCCCTGCCCACTGTTAAACTGTCTGCATTTAACCCAAGTTCAACATGAGACCATTTTATAAAGCGTTTGACATCAGCTGACAAAAGAGTGAAGGAAGCATCATTCTCCACAATGTGAGTTAAATAACTGATTGTTATAAATGAGCTGCTGTGGCTGAGATCAGATACTATGTCTGATTATCCAGGCACTTGAACTGGAGATAACAATGACTTCACACACACAATAAGAAGTGGTGGGCTGTAATTGTCTGCATTTAGTCACACAAACACAAGAGCTGGCCTGAGAAGGGTTAGTTAGCCAATGACATCATCCAGCTTGTTGGCCTTTACAAACGGTGGCAAAATCAGTGCTGACATTCGCCCGGGTCTGCCCGTAAATCTCAGATCTGGGTCAAACCGTGAGGCCCAGTCTCTGGCTGCAAACGTGCCAACAAGCAGCAGGTTTTACCGGCCAAGCCTCTCGGTGGAAAGGAGGAGAGGAACCGGGAAAGAATGGTTTATACACAAACCCTTGCCGGCAATCTCTACCCTGTAACTGATGATCACATCGTCGTGTTAGTGTGCCTGACTTGCTCGGCACAAAGAAGGTGGCAGCGTTTTTCTCAAGCAGGGACGTTCGCACTTGAGAAAATCAATCACCATCTGTGCTCGCTTTCTGAAGGGAAGAGAAACAACCTCTGTTTAAAAATACACCCAAATAAATATCTCTTCATGTTTGAAAATAAAGTGTGAGGTCAGAGACTAACATGGCAATTAGAAGAGAACAAACAGTGGCTGCTGTTAGTGACTTCATTATTTAATATCACGTCTTAAATATATGTCCCAGCGTTGTAGTCATAGGGACACAAATAGATCTCACAGCTATGGACAAGAGCAGCAACATATACAAAGGTTACAAGAAGGTGGCAGTGGGTACAACAGCTCCTAACGTGGGATGTTTCTGGATGCCCCTACGGCAGGGAGAAGCTGCACTCTGATCAAACTTCTCCGGACCACAGCTGAGCGAGCACTGCCAGCTACAAGTCTGTTGCGGCAGCAAAAACTATTAAATATTCAACACTTATCCAAGCCCCCTTTCCAGTAAGCAGCCGCTTGCACAGAATTACTGCTTCAGTAAATAAATCTACAGGTCTCGGAACAGCAGAAAAATGAATGATTGAGGGGAAGATCACAAAAGCTGGAGTAACTCAGCACGACAGGCAGCAGCAACTCTGAAATACTCCCGACCCAAAACATCACCTGTCCATGTTCTCCACAGATGCTGCCTGACCCACTGAGTTACTCCAGCACTCTGTGAAATGTCACCTATCCATGTTCTCCACAGATGCTGCCTGACCCGCTGAGTTACTCCAGCACTCTGTGAAACGTCACCTATCCATGTTCTCCACAGATGCTGCCTGACCCACTGAGTTACTCCAGCACTCTGTGAAACGTCACCTATCCATGTTCTCCACAGATGCTGCCTGACCCGCTGAGTTACTCCAGCACTCTGTGAAACGTCACCTATCCATGTTCTCCACAGATGCTGCCTGACCCGCTGAGTTACTCCAGCACTCTGTGAAACGTCACCTATCCATGTTCTCCACAGATGCTGCCTGACCCGCTGAGTTACTCCAGCACTCTGTGAAACGTCACCTATCCATGTTCTCCACAGATGCTGCCTGACCCGCTGAGTTACTCCAGCACTCTGTGAAACGTCACCTATCCATGTTCTCCACAGTTGCTGCCTGACCCGCTGAGTTACTCCAGCACTCTGTGTCCTTTTCTGTATTAAACAGCATCAGCAGTTCCTTGTGTTGACTTCTTCATTTATTTAAATATAGCCCCACTTCCTATTGTCAACATATCCATATCCAGCAAAAATGACTCGAAAGGTCATCTATATTGTTGCAGAGCCAGTAAGTCATAGAACCGTACAGCACGGAAACAGGTCCTTGGGCCCAAACCTCCAATGCCAACCAAGATGCCCCATCTACACTGGTCCCACCTGTTTGAGTTTGTCCCATACACCTCTAAACTAACTCTACCCACGAACATCTAAATATGTTTTAAAAGTTGTAGTTTAAATATCACACCCACGTATTCACATGTAGATTTGTCATGAGTGAGTCGAGATAGATTTTGAGCCGTGAATCCAAAGTTCCAGCTTGCAATATGTTTGGGAGAGTGAGACCTTTATGACAAAGCGCCCTCAACTTGACAATGGAAATCTTTCATAAAATTCCAAGGACAGATTTTATTTGAAAATACTTTACAAATCAATCACCTAAAGGTACCCGTCTTGCTGCTGATTAAACGGTAGAGCAAATAGAATCAATCACTTTGTGCCACATTGAACAGAGGCTAGAAACATCGCTGCTCAGAGAGCAGGCCAACAAAATCCCTACATTAGCAGCTCAGCAACTTTACCAGCTACTTCTCTGTAGCCGTCCAAAAATATGCACTTCCCTATTACACTTTATACGGTCATAAGGCCATGTGATAGGAGCTGAAATAGGCCATTCGGCCCATCAAGTCTACTCAGGGAGGGCAGGGTCACCCTCGGGGCTGGATCACCCATGTCCATGCACCAGTCTCCCCACGTCCAGCATGCCAGTCCACCTGGAGCGACATGGTCTGTTGCTCCAGGAACGGCCTCTTCAGTCATCTCCACACCACAGACAAGTCCCACCAGGAGGACCATCACACTCTACCTTGAATGATCACCAATGATGGATTTACTTTCCCAATTCAAGACATTTCAATATTCTTTAAGAATATTATGGGATCCCAAAAGATTATTTCTGCCATGGGGGAGGGGCACCAAATGGAGAGAGGGGTCAGATTCCTGGCCATATAGAGCTGATAGTCCATTGTGGTAAGAATGGAAACACAAGGAACTACAGGCGCTGGTTCACAATGAAAGGCGCAAAAATGCTGGAGTAACTCGGTGGGTCAGGCAGCATCTGTGGAGAACATTTCTGTGGGGGATGTTTCTGGTTGCCAATCCGTTGAGTAGAAAGGCACAGGGTCATGAGAAAATAAAACCAGGCTCCAGATGGTGAAGGGCTGGGCTCTGGGCGTGGGCTTCAGACTAGAGTGGAATGCAGTCAATTCAAGGTTGCTCCCTCCAATGGGCAATGTTAAGGCTGGTCTTGCTGTTTCTCAGATCATTCCAGTGTAGCCTCAGGAAGCAAAACCATTCACGTTACCAGATCAAAAGGGGCAACTTTTATCCTTGAAACAAAACTTTTATAAAATATGAAGTATCTTTCACTTGCTCCTATTCCACGCTTTCTAACCTCAGATAGAAAAATAGTTTGCTGCATCAGATAGCATTGTCAATTGACAATAGACAACAGTGCAGGAGTAGAGGCCATTCAGCCCTTCAAGCCAGCACCGCTATTCAATGTGATCATGGCTGATCATCCACAATCAGTACCCCGTTCCTGCCTTCTCCCCATATCCCCTGACTCCGCTATCTTTAAGAGCCCTATCTAGCTCTCTCTTGAAAGTATCCAGAGAACCGGCCTCCACCACCCTCTGAGGCAGAGAATTCCACAAACTCACAACTCTCTGTGTGAAAAAGTGTTTCCTCGTCTCTGTTCTAAATGGCTTACCCCTTATTCTTAAACTATGGCCCCTGGTTCTGGACTCCCCCAACATCGGGAACATGTTTCCTGCCTCTAGCGTGTCCAACCCTTAACAATCTTATATGTTTCAATAAGATATCCTCTCATCCTTCTATATTCCAGTGTACAAGCCCAGCCGCTCCATTCTATCAACATATGACAATCTGGCCATCCCTGGATTGTCATTACTCACTTGATGAAGTTAATTAGTATAAGCCACACATTCCTCTCTCCTTATTGTGGTGATTCAGTGGCAGAAGTCCGTGTGACCATCTGGTATCTTGTACAAGTGGCTCTGGCATTGAGAATATGTGAGGCTTTGACAGGAACTGAAATTGGATGAGGTACTTGGGATGATGAACTTCAGCCCCAGAGAGCCTTTGCTGCCTCCCGATGTCCCCATTCACTGGGCTCCATCCATCCAGCAACAATGAGGCGTGCCACAACTCTCCATGTCATTGGCATGCACAGCAACACTGGACTGGCAGATCTACCAGGAGGTCCCACAATCTGATTCACACTTGCCTTCATGAGAGGGCCACTGGTGGGATTAGTACAGCTAGGACATGTTGGCCAGTGTGGACAAGTTAGGCCGAAGGACATGTTTCCACACTGTATCACTTTATGTCCATGACTTTATGTCTATGAATAGATCAGGAAGATGCACAGAGTCTCTTGCCCAGAGTAGGGGAGACATGAGCCTGTGGACAACAGTCTAAGGTGAAGGGGAAAAGATTTAATAGGAATCTGAGGGGTAACTTTTTCACACAGAGGGTGGTGGGTGTATGGAACTAGCTGCCAGAGGAGGTAGTTGTGGCTGGGACTATCGCAACATTTAAGAAACAGTTGGACAGGTACATGGATAGGACAGGTTTGGTAGAAATGCAGGCAGGTGGGACTAGTGTAGATGAGGCATGTTGGTCAGCCTGGGCAAGTTGGGCCGAAGGGCCTGTTTCCGTGCTGTATCACTCTATCAGAGGCACGTTCCTGTGAGCCTCTCTCTCCCCACAACAAGGCAGCACATGGTCATCAGGAGCCCCAGTGTATTGGGAGGAGGATTTCTCTCAGGCACTGCTCACAACCATTTAATATGTATGAAATTCATTGCGTTAATTAATTTTTAAAGAAAAGCACTTCTGCCTGTTATACACAATTAGATATACTTTAACTGCAATGATAGAGTCCAACAGCATGGAATCAAACCCTTCATCCCCACTTGCCCACGCCAGCCAACAAGGCCCATCTACACTAGACCTACCTGCCCGCGTTTGGCCCATATCCTTCCAAACCTATCCTATCCAGGTGCCCATTCAAGTGTCTTTAAATGTTAAAGAACGACACAAGATGCTGGAGTAACTCAGCGGGTCAGGCAGCATCTGTGGAGGAACATAGGATAGGTGACGGGCCACAGAGTGCTCGGCCTGAAACGTTGCCTATTTCAGGATTTGGGTCCCGCAGCGTTGCCTATTTCCTTCGCTCCATAGATGCTGCAACATTTCAGCGGGTCCGGCAGCATCTGTGGGAACATAGGCCTGAAACGTTTCACTATTTGCTAAGGATTTTGGTCAGGCAGAATCTGTGGAGAACCTATTGACTTTCACAGAGTAGATGCTGCTGCACCATAACTCAGTGGGTCAGGCAGCATCTGTGGAGAACATGGATAGGTGACATTTCAGGTCAGGACCCTTCTTCAGGCAGATTGTAGTTGGGGGGGGGGGGGGGGGGAAGCCTGGAGAGAGGTGGGGGTTGGACAAAGCCGGGCAAGTGATGGGTGGATACAGATGATGATGATTGAACAAAGGCCAGAAGTGAAAAGAGAAAAAGGTGGTGAGTTTAGTTTAGTTTGGTTTAGAGATACAGCGGGTAACAGGCCCTTCAGCCCACCAGGTCCACACCGACCAGCGATCCCCGCACACTAACACACTAGGGACAGTTACAATTTTACCAAGCCAATTAAGCTACAAACCTGCACGTCTTTGGAAGGAAATTGGAGCACCGGGAGAAAACCACGCGGTCACGGGGAGAACGTACAAACTCCGTAAAGACAGCACCCGTAGTCAGGACAGAAGCCGTGTCACTGGCGCTGTGAGGCAGCAACTCTACAGCTGCGCCACCGTGCCACCCTTCTTCATCTTAACAATTTCAAATTATTTTACAGTCCCATCATTTTAAGACAATTATGCTTTTAATATCATATCTGGTGCAAACTATTATCAGTTTTTACAGCACTCTCATTGTGTGATCACAAATAACACATGAGCAAATAACCAAACACTAATCTGTGCCACCAACAGTGCTTTTAAACATCTAACCACTTGCAGTAAATAGGTTGCGCTGTTAAGGACAAATCTATTTACCAAACAAAGTAATAATGCATGAGATTGTGCGTTAAAGATTCTTCCCACATATTAACTGTGCGTTCATTTCACATATACAGCAGTTCTGAATTACTTTAGGACATTCTTAATTCAAAATAAAATTGGAAATTTAATTTCTTTGCATTTACATTGATATTTGTCGTCATTGGATGATGAATCTGTGGAATTCATCGCCATACAAGGCTGCGCGGGGGAATGGGGAGGTTCTGGGGAGAAGGCAGGAGAATGGGGTTGAGAGGGAGAGATAGATCAGACATGATTGAATGGCAGAGTAGACTCGATGGGCCGAATGGCCTAATTCTGCCCCTGTCACTAATGAACCTATTTGTTAGATTCGAGTTTCAAAGTCAAGTTTATTCGCCACATACACATAAGAGATGTGCAGTGAAAGTGGCAATGCTTGCGGATTGTGCAAAAAAAACTACAAACAGAATGGAACAGAAACACATATTAACATATAACATTTCTTCATTTACTCGTTCTCTTTCTTCACACACTATATATTTCACATCTTTCTATCCTTTACTAACTTCTTTTTCTTATTCTCATCTTTTTTCAATGTAACAAAAAAAAAAAAAGAAGTTGTACATAAAATGTATTATGAAAATATATATTAGGCACTTTGGTGCCATATGACTGTACTTACTTCTAATAAAATAAAATATTTAAAAAAAAAAAAAAAATTAAAAATAAAAAAACCTACAACACATATTAACATATTACATATTTGTGGGAGGAAAAAAAGAAAAAAAACCCAGCAATTTAAAAAAGACACCACACAACAGTAAAATGGTGCAGTAAAGTTAGTCCCTGGTGAGATAGGAGTTTACAGTCCTAATGGCCTCTGGGAAGAAACTTCTTCACATCCTGTCCGTTCTCACAGTATGGCAACGGAGGCGTTTGCCTGACTGTAGCAGCTGGAACAGTCCGTTGCTGGGGTGGAAGGGGTCTCTCATGATCTTGTTGGCTCTGGAGTTACATGTTCTGATGTATAGTTCCTGCAGGAGAGCAAGTGTAGTCCCCACAGTGTGTTCGGTCGAACGCACTACTCTCTGCAGAGCCTTCTTGTCCTGGGCAGAGCAGTTCCCAAACCAAATTGTGATGTTTCTGGACAAGATGCTTTCCACAGCTGCCGGGTAGAAGCACTGGAGGATCCTCGGAGACACTCTGAATTTCCTCAATTGCCTGAGGTGGTAAAGGCGCTGCCTTGCCTTACTCACCAGTGCTGCAGCGTGTGATGTCCATGTAATATCCTCAGAGATGTGGACTCCCAGATATTTAAAGCAGCTCACCCTATCCACAGTATCCCCATTTATCTACAATGGAGTGTACGTCCTCGGATGATGTGCCCTCCTAAAGTCCACGATCAGCTCCTTAGTTTTTTTGATGTTCAAGAGGAGGCTGTTATCCTGGCACCAGAGTGCTAGATCAGCCACCTCCTCCCGGTAGGCCTTCTCGTCGTTGTCTGAGATCAGGCCCACCACCACAGTGTCATCAGCAAACTTGATTATAGAGTTGGAGCTGAACCTAGCCACACAGTCATGTATGTACAGGGAGTACAATAGGGGGCTGAGGACGCAACCCTGGGGCGATCCTGTGCTCAGGGTGAGGGACTTCGATATATTTCCTCCCATCTTGACTACCTGGGGCCTGGCGGTGAGAAAGTCCAGGACCCAGGCACACAGGGAGGGTTCTGGGCCCCAATTCCAGCAGCTTCTCAGTAAATCTGGTGGGGACTATCGTGTTGAAGGCTGAACTGAAGTCTGTGAACAGCATCCTCACATAGCCCTGGCTGACAAGATAAGGGTCTATTTATCATCTGCAATGGGACAATGACAATAAACCAGACGCTTTCCAGGAAGAACCTCTGGAGATGCTGCCCGGCCCACTGAGTTACTCCAGCACTTTGTGTATTTTATTGTAAACCAGCATCTGCAGTTCCTTCTTTCTCCATTCTTATTGGTCTGAGTCAGGGCAGCTCCTTCCACCTCCTGCCCCTGTAATGAGGCAGCCAAAGTTCATAAGTTCACAAGTGATAGGAGCAGAATGAGGCCATTCGGCCCATCAAGTATACTTCTCCATTCAATCATGGCTGATCAATCTCTCCCTCTCAACCCCATTCTCCTGCCTTCACCCCATAACCCCTGACACCCGTACTAATCATAGCGGCACAGGGCAGCATGGGCAGCATGGCAGCGCCAGACACGCCACGGGTGCTGTCGGTACGGAGTTTGCACGTTCTCCCCGTGACCTGCGTAGGTTTTCTCAGAGATCTTTAGTTTCCTCCCACACTCCAAAGACTACACGTTTGTAGGTTAATTGGCTTGGTGTAAATGTAAAATGGCCCCGAGTGTGTGTAGGCTAATGTTACTGTGCGGGGATCGCTGGCCGTTTTGGACTCGATGGGCTGAAGGGCCTGCTTCCGAGCTGTATCTGTAATCTATCTATCTCTGCCTTAAAAATATGCTTCCGATCTAGCTTTGAAACATTGGAGGATATTACTTTACATAAATGATACCGGAATTCTCTGGTTTACTGGAGTTGTAAAGCATCTCTTGTTATTTTGTTACTTGAACATGTCGACACATCAAGCCACAGATTCAACGTGGCAACTCCTGAATCAGTCCTCCTTACTAAATGGGAATCGCTTGCAGATTTCTCAGTTTATGTTCATCTACAGTCTAATTACACAACAGCAGAATATCTCAACAATTATAATAGAAGCCTAAGTTTATCCTGAATTAAATCTAATTTCATCTGCAAACCTGGCTCATTGTAAAAGGCAAGTTGAGGCTGATATCTATCCGCTGACAAAATATGTCAAAGGTTTTGTGGTATATTAGAAACATAGAAAATAGGATGCAGGAGTAGGCCATTCGGCCCTTCGAGCCAGCAACGCCATTCAATATGATCATGGCTGATCATCCACAATCAGTACCCCGTTCCTGCTTTTCCCCCATATCCCTTGATTCCATTAGCCCTAAGAGCTAAATCTAACTCTCTCTTGAAAACATCCAGTGAATTGGCCTCCACTGCCCTCTGTGGCAGAGAATTCCACAGATTCACAACTCTCTGGGTGAAAAAGTTTTTCCTCATCTCAGTCCTAAATGGCCGACCCCTTATTCTTAAACTGTGTGACCCCTGGTTCTGGCCTCCCCCAACATGGGGAACATATATCCTGCCTGCAATATATTTACCATGGATTACTAACCGCCACATGGTTAAGTGTTATTAGGATTGGTCTATAATAATAATCAACTTTCTACTTATCTGAATAACCTTGAAAGAATTTTCTCACAATTTTAATTGGGATTCTATTCCAAAATTTCCACTTCCAGTTTGGTTCATTTCACTCGGTTGCAAATGCACTTTGTGTGTTGTTTAACACAAATAAATCATCATGCTTCATCATTCATTCTTTGTTAAGCTTCTTTGCATTTCTAGCCAGAAGTGTTTTGCACTTCATCTCATGTCCTGACAATCTAGCCTTAACCCTGAGCCCAGCAAAGTCCCTTTTACAGTACTTGGTTGCCATTTCTGTTCTTTATTCTAAATTAAAATTGAGAGAAAGGGTAACTCAAGAATCAAAATGGATAATTTCATAGTTAGCGTTTGCTGGTCTATGCTTCTCACTATAAAATATATCTGCAATTGGACCTTTGAGTCATTGCGTCATAGATCATACAACGTGGAACAGGCCCATCGGCCCAACTTGCCCACACCGACCAACATGTCCCATCTACACTAGTCCCATCTACCTGCATTTGGCCCATATCTCTCTGCACCTGTCCTATCCATGTACCTGTCTAAACGTTTCTTAAACATTGCGATATTACCTGCCTTACCTACCTCCTCCGGCAGCTCGTTCTGTAACCCACCACCCCCTTGTAAAAATGTCACCCCTCAGGTTACATCTCTCTTCCCCAACCCCCACCTTAAACCTGTGTCCTCTGGTTAATGATTCCCCTACTGGGCAAGAGACTGTCTGTTTACCTAATCTATTCCTCTCATGATTTTGTACACCTCAATAAGAACATGAGCAGTTGAAGAATTAGTGGAGTGATGTTTCAATTGTTGACGATTTTTACGGTGTAGAGAATGGCGGGGAAAGTCCTAAACCGGCTCGTGGCGGTGGGAACATCAGCTCAACAATCCAGCATCAACAGCTAAACATTATTCTGTGATTGAACTTACATTGGACAAGAAACCATCACGTGAGATCCAACGGATAAAATAACCAGGTGACCATTATGAGTGAACGCGTGTGGGAACCAACTGCAGATACTGGTGTAAACCGAAGACAAACACAAAAAAACTGGAGTAACTCAGCAGGACAGGCAGCGTCTGGAGAGAGAAGGAATAGGTGATATTTCGGATCGAGACCCTTCTACAGACTCAGTCTGATGAAGGGTCTCGACTCAAAACGTCACCTATTCCTTTTCTCAAAAAATGCTGTCTGACCCACTGAATTACCCCAGCTTTTTGTGTACATTTTGAGTGAACATGTTGGATTCTACTAAAGTTATACCAATTTTGCACATATATTCACTCCTTGAAGCCTTCTTTTATATTTAATTTTAAAAGAGCTATCTCGGAGAGTGAAAGGATTCACAAGAGACACCCAAGTATTACCAGAACTAAACCTAATATTTGCAGTACTATGGTGTTTTTTTCACATGGGAACATCCAGCAATGCTTCACCACTTTGTTCATTCAGTGACAGTTGTTATAAAGACAGCTATTCTTCACCAACAATATCCCAGAATCAAGAATGTGATGAATTAGCATTTCATTCCGTTATATTTGCTTGTTGAGTCAGAAAATATTACCATTATATATCCATCAATACTTTCAACGTAAAACTCACAGCAGCATGGCTGCCTTCACCTCTTCCTGGGGTAATTAGTTGTTATACTACAGAAAGTTAAAAGTTTGAGAATCGAACTGTCTCTGAAAATATACAGTCATTCTGACCAAAGCTGCTGTAAACACTGATTTGGCCCCGTATCTAAGGAAGGATGTGCTGGCTCTGAAGAGCTTTGGTCCAGAGGAGGTTTACCAGAATGATTCCAGGAATGAGTGGGTTCGCATATGATGAATGTTTGACAGCACTGGGCCTGTACTCGCTGGAGTTTAGAAGGTTGAGGAGGGACCTCATTGAAACAGACAAAATAATGAAAGGCAGAGATAGAGTGGATGTGGACATGATGTCTCCACTGGTGGGAGAGTCTAGGACCAGAGGTCACAGCCTCAACATTAAAGGGCACTCCTTTAGAAATGAGGTGAACAGGAACCTCTTTAGTCAGAGGGTGGTGAATCTGTGGAACTCATTGCCACAGACGGCTGTGGAGGTCAAGTCAGTGGATATTTTGAAGGCAGAGATAGACAAATTCTTGATTAGAACGGGTGTCAAGGGTTATGGAGAGAAGGCAGGAGAATGGGATTAGGAGGCCGAGATCAGCCATGATTGAATGGTGGAGTGGACTCGATGGGCCGAATGGCCTAATTCTACTCCGATAACTTGTGAACACGTAGCCAACATTTGCAGACTTGTCCGGAACCCGATGCATCGATCTCTGTCATCATTTAAGGATGTCATGGTGATTTAGGGATTGCAGCATTGCAGGAGCCCGCTGAGTTCTTCCAGCACTCTGTGCTTTGCTCAAGATTCCAGCACCTGCAGTTCCTTGTATGAATGCGTGCACGCACTGGAAGTTTGGACATACAGTGCAAGTGAAGAAAGTGATTCATTATTAACCATGTCCAACCCTATCTGGAAAGCAATTAGTTAACTAAATCACTGAGTGGCAACATCAATAACACAGGAGGTCAGATTAGAGCCCAGGCCGAGGCAATGTTGTGGGTCGGTGGAGTGTTGTGGTGTTGCTAAACCTCACGTGGTTATGGCTTCCAGTCCCACCTTATCTCAACTGGAATTGGTATTTCACCGGAAACCAGAAGGCAGAATCCACAGAAAACTCAGAGAGCACAAGGATATCATCAGAAACGTTTGGCAAATGAAACTCGTTCTGAAGGAGTTTGGTTCTGAATCAACGTAGTAATGCATTGTTCAATTTACTTTAGTTTATAGATACAGCATGGAAACGAGCCCTTCGGCCCATCGAGTCCATGCTGGCCATCGAACACCCGTTCACACTAGTTCTATGTACCCCACTTTCACATCCACTCCCTACACACTAGGGGCAATTTACAGAAGCCAAGTAGCCCGCACGTCTTTGGGATGTGGGAGTAAACCGGTGCACCAGGAGGAAACCCATATAGTCACAGGGAGAACGTGCAAACTCCACACAGACAGCACCCGAGGTGAGAATCGAACCAGGCCATTGTGGTGCCCTTAAAATTCTTGTTGAGCTTCATGCACTCAACCAAAATTGTGTTAATGATTAAACGAAGCGTTAACTTTGTGACCCAACTACTTGCAAACTTCTTCCAAAACCTAGCAGTAAAATCCTTACGCAGAAACAGTAAAGAAGATGGAAAGACCTGGACACTTTGTGGGTTTCTAACCCCCAATCCCACTCCTCAACTAATATTCCAAGTGGTCTTGTAATATTCCAAGAAGGTACAGGAGCCTGAGAACTGTAACGCCCAGGTTCAGGAACAGCTTCTTACCTACAGCCATCAGCCTATTAAACACAACAACCTCATATGCTGTGAAGTACAATAGACTATTATTATTATATAATTATTATTGCACTGTTTGTTCTTTTTTTCTGTGTTTTTGTTATATAATTTATTATGATTACATATTCTGTTGTGCTGCAGCAAGTAAGAATTTCACTGTTCTATCTGGGACGCATGACAATAAAACACCCTTGACTTGACTCATATTACTGGGCTGTGTGATCATTTAGTGTGCAAACTTAGAGCACATGGTATTGGAGGTCGGGTATGGACATGGATAGAGAACTGGTTGGCAGACAGGAAGCAAAGAGTAGGAATGAACGGGTCATTGTCCGAATGGCAGGCAGTGACCAGTGGGGTGCTGCAAAGGCTCGGTGCTGGGACCCCAGTTATTTATAATATATATTAACGATTTAGACGAGGGAATTAAATGTAACATCTCCAAGTTTGCGGATGACACAAAGCTGGGTGGCAGTGTGAACTGTGAGGAGGATGCTATGAGGCTGCAGGGTGACTTGGACACGTTGGGTGAGTGGGCAGATGCATGGCAGATGCAGTATAATGTGGATAAATGTGAGGTTATCCACTTTGATGGCAAGAACAGGAAGGCAGATTATTATCTGAATGGTGTCAGATTAGGAGAATGGGAGATGCAACGAGACCTGGGTGTGCTTGTACATCAGTCACTGAAAGTAAGCATGCAGGTACAGCAGGCAGTGAAGAAATCTAATGACATGTTGGCCTTCATTGCGAGAGGATTTGAGTTTAGGAGCATGGAGGTCCTACTGCAGTTGTACAGGGCCCTGGTGAAACCACACCTGGAGCATTGTGTGCAATTTTGGTCTCCTAATTCGAGGAAGGACATTCTTGTTATTGAGGGAGTGCAGCGTAGGTTCACCAGGTTAATTCCCAGGATGGCGGGACTGTCATATGATGAAAGAGTGGGTCAACTGGGCTTGTATTCACTGGAATTTAGAAGGATGAGAGGGTATCTTATAGAAACATTTAAAATTAATAAGGGATTGGACAGGGTAGATGCAGGAAAAATGTTCCCCATGTTGGGGGAGTCCAGAACCAGGGGTTCACAGTTTAAGAATAAGGGGTAGGCCAATTAGGACTGAGATGAGGAAAAATATTTTCACCCAAAGAGTTGTGAATCTGTGGAATTCACCGCCAGAGAAGGCAGTGGAGGCCAATTCACTGGATGTGTTCCAGAGAGTTAGATTTAGCTCTTAGGGCTAGTGGAATCAAGGGGTATGGGGAGAGAGCAGGAACGGGGTACTGATTGTGGATGATCAGCCATGATCATGTTGAATGGCGGTGCTGGCTCGTAGGGCCGAATGGCCTACTCCTGCATCTATTTTCTATGTTTCTATGAAACTCCCCAAAGCATAAAGATATATTGTAACGTTCAAGGACAGGTACATGGATAGGACAGGTTAGAGGGGTATGGGCCAAACGCAGGCCGGTGGGACTCGTGTAGATGGGACATTAGGCAGTGTGGGAAAGTTGGGCCAAAGGGCCTGTTTCCACACTGTAAGGTTCTATGGATCTCTCGTGTAGGGGAATGGGACCATTAGGCAGGTGAAGGGGAAAGGAATCTTGAGGCCAAAGTAGGCAGCTGCCAGAGGCAGTAGTTGCAGCTGGGCATTTGTGAAACAGTTAGACAGCGATAGGACAGGTAGGGTTGGCAGGAAATGCTAAATAGCAAAAGGGGATTTGAGTGTAGGAGCATTGGGAGATTGCAGCTACTGCATGGTTGTACATAGGGTCTTGGTAAAGGAGCACCACACCTAGAGTCTTTGCGTTCAGTTTGCGTACAGTTTTGGTCTCCAAATCTGAGGAAAGACATTCTTGCCATAGAGGGAGTACAGAGAAGGTTCACCAGACTGATTCCTGGGATGTCAGGACTTTCATATGAAGAAAGACTGGATAGACTCGGCTTGTACACGCTAGAATTTAGAAGATTGAGGGGGGATCTTATAGAATCTTACAAAATTCTTAAGGGGTTGGACAGGCTAGATGCAGGAAGATTGTTCCCGATGTTGGGGAAGTCCAGGACAAAGGGTCACAGCTTAAGGATAAGGGGGAAATCCTTTAGGACCGAGATGAGAAAAACATTTTTCACACAGAGAGTGGTGAGTCTCTGGAATTCTCTGCCACAGAAGGTAGTTGAGGCCAGTTCATTGGCTATATTTAAGAGGGAGTTAGATGTGGCCCTTGTGGCTAAAGGGATCAGTGGGTATGGAGAGAAGGCAGGTACAGGATACTGAGTTGGATGATCAGCCATGATCATATTGAATGGCGAATGGTGCAGGCTCGAAGGGCCGAATGGCCTCTACTCCTGCACCTATTGTCTATGTTTCTATGTCTATGTTTCTAAACGTAGGCAGGCGGGACTAGTGTATCTGGGACATGGTGTCTGGTGTAGGCAAGTTGGGCTGAAGGGCCTGTTTCCATGCTGTATCACTCTATGACTCTATATATACCCAGGGCAGAAGTCTTGGGCAAATTACATGGATTTATTAAACTCATCAGTTTTTAAGGGGCTCTGTAAGATTTTAGACTTTAGCCTTGGGAGAAACAATGGGGAAACAGGCCATTCGGCCCACCGAGTCCGTGCCGACCACTGATCACTGTGTAAGTCAGACCCTTCTTCAGACTGAGTCGGGGGGTCGTTAGTTTCCCTCTCAGTCTGAAGAAGGGTTTCGATCCGAAACATCACCCATCCGTTCTCTCCAGAGATGCTGCCTGTCCCGCTGAGTTACTCCTATCTGAGGTGAAGGCCACTGATCGCAGGCAGGGCCTGTGGGAAAGTTGGACAAGATGGATTTTTTTTGAGACATCACAAAGCAATATTTGGCAGCTGGCTCAATAACAATGTTGAAAGAAGCCTGAGAGCATATGGCACGCATACTCTGTCCAAGCACGGGAACTACACGAGGATTTAAAACAGGGAGACATATTGATCTAAGGCAAATTCCTCAGTGATAATAAAATGTTTATAGCCAGAACCTGAGCAAACTTCAGACACATCATCTGGATAAAGCTTCTGGATGGATGAATGTCATTCACTCATGCGGGACTAATTTCCTCAACTATTGAATAGCGGACAGGGGAATAAAATACATTCCACAGTCAGAGTATTTTTTCTGAAACCCCCTTCACCCTTCACAAACACTTCAATATGAGCTCATGCTGTATCTGCAATATAACCACAGACTGAACATTTTCCCACTGTGTCCAAGTATTTCACACTTGGCTGTTTAGTTAACACCACACATATAGTTTTTAAATATTTGTCAGCACAAATGTGAATTTTAATCAGACGGATATCAATCAAATCACCTGCTCTGCCCTTAAACTTCACTAAACAACCAGCGCCTGCAACATTTGTCCACAAAACGTTAAGGTCTGAACGTCTGAAGAAGGGTCTCGTCCCGAAACATCACCCGTCCCTTCTCTCCAGAGACGCTGCCTTTACTCCAGCTTGTTGTGTCTATTTTACAGTTTGAATATTTCTCACACATTCTAGCGCGGTGAGGATCTTTCTTTACCTTTCCCCACTCACTGTGCAAGTCACAAAATAGTTCAAGGCTTCAGTTGGTGAGAAAAAGCTGCATGCTAATATTGGGTTTTTAATTTATTGAACTTTTTCTTTTATAGACAATAGACAATAGGAGCAGGAGTAGGCCATTCGGCCCTTCAAGCCAGCACCACGCCATTCAATGTGATCATGGCTGGTCATCCACAATCAGTACCCCGTTCCTGCCTTCTCCCCATATGCCCTGACTCCACTATCTTTAAGAGCCCTATCCAGCTCTCTCTTGAAAGTATCCAGAGAACCTGCCACCACCGTCCTCTGAGAATGTGTGTGTGTGTGTGTGTGTGTGTGTGTGTGTGTGTGTGTGTGTGTGTGTGTGTGTGTGTGTGTGTGTGTGTGTGTGTGTGTGTGTGTGTGTGTGTGTGTGTGTGTGTGTGTGTGTGTGTGTGTGTGTGTGTGTGTGTGTGTGTGTGTGTGTGTAGGTGTGTGTCTCTCTCTTTTACAATGGAAGTGAGGAGGAACTCCTTTAGTCAGAGGGTAGTTAATAGAAACATAGAAACATAGAAATTAGGTGCAGGAGTAGAGGCCATTCGGCCCTTCGAGCCTGCACGGCCATTCAATATGATTATGGCTGATCATCCAACTCAGTATCCCGTACCTGCCTTCTCTCCATACCCCCTGATCCCCTTTAGCCACAAGGGCCACATCTAACTCCCTCTTAAATATAGCCAATGAACTGGCCTCAACTACCCTCTGTGGCACAGAGTTCCAGAGATTCACCACCCTCTGTGTGAAAAAAGTTCTTCTCATCTCGGTGGAGATTAATCTGTGGACCTTGTTGCTACAGAGGGCTGTGGAGACCAAGTCAGTGGATATTTTTAAGGCAGAGATAGACAAATTCTTGATTAGAACGGGTGTCAAGGGTTATGGGGAGAAGGCAGAAAAATGGGATTAGGAGGCGGAGATCAGCCATGATTGAATGGCGTAGTGGACTTGATGGGCCGAATGGCCTAATTGTACACCTATAACTTGTGAACTTGTGATTTTATACAAATTCCATACTTGTAATATCAGGATAGACTAACCTATAAAACATGATGTAGGACAGGAACAGGCCCTTAAGCCCATTGTATCAGTGCTGAGCATGATGTCAATTTAAGCTAACCCTGCACATGGTTGACATCCCTACATCCCGTGCCTGATCACGTGCCGAGGTCATTGTGTAATTGCCAAAATACACGGCACTTTAACATGCCTAGAAGTCCAAGCCTGCAGAATGAGCTGGCAGTGGCAACGCTGTATACATCAGGCCCAAGTTCCCTTTACATCCTAACTGACAAACTCTCAATGATCTGCTGAGAACTTGTTCTTCCAGCAGACTTATAGATCTTATAGTCCCAAAATAATCCTCATGTGAATAGCTGTTTAAGAAAGAACTGCAGATGCTGGAAAAATCGAAGGTGGACAAAAATGCTGGAGAAACTCAGTAGGTGAGGCAGCATCTATGGAGCGAAGGAATAGGTGACGTTTCGGGTCTCGACCCTTCTTCAGACCGCCGAAGGAATAGGTGGACCTATCCATGTTCTCCACAGATGCTGCCTGACCCGCTGAGTTACTCCAGCACTCTGTGAAACGTCACCTATCCATGTTCTCCACAGATGCTGCCTGACCCGCTTTACTCCAGCACTCTGTGAAACGTCACCTATCCATGTTCTCCACAGATGCTGCCTGACCCGCTGAGTTATGGTGCAGCAGCATCTATGGAACGAAGGAAATAGGCAACGTTTCGGGGCCGAAATCCTTATGGAAATAGGCAACGTTTCAGGCCGAAACCCTTCCGGGTTTCGGCCCGAAACGTTGCCTATTTCCTTAGCTCCATAGATGCTGCCTGACCCGCTGAGTTACTCCAGCACTGTGTGTCTATCTGGCATAAACCAGCATCTGCAGTTCCATCCTACACAAACCACACAAACTAGCTTTTTGCAGTGTGAATTCTGTCAATGAATGATGAGAAACTGCGAGAGACATTGGCTGTGCTCCCTTGAATGCTCACTTGTTAAAGGTGCTGAGCAACTGTGTCACACGGATCAGCAGTTTCCAAGTTTGTTTGCCAGTCTGTGCTACCTTCGCTCATATTCACACAGAGGCAGAAGGCACTCTGTTGCTTGGCCTCATCGCTCCTTGTATTGGATTCCGTTACCTTGCCCATTCACTGAGGCTTCTGCTCCCTTTTTGACAACTTTGTCACACTGCCTCTTCATCACAGAGTCACAGAGTCACAGTCACAGAGACACAGAGACACAGAGACACAGAGACACAGACACAGAGACACAGAGACAGAGACACACAGAGTCACAGACAGAGACACAGAGACACAGAGACACAGACACAGAGACACAGAGACACAGTCACAGAGACACAGAGACACAGAGACACAGAGTCACAGAGACACAGATACACAGAGTCACAGAGACACAGAGACACAGAGACACAGATACACAGTCACAGAGACACAGAGTCACAGAGACACAGAGACACAGAGACACAGACACAGAGACACAGAGACACAGAGACACAGAGTCACAGAGTCACAGAGACACAGTCACAGAGACACAGAGACACAGAGACACAGTCACAGAGACACAGAGACACAGAGACACAGAGACACAGAGTCACAGAGACACAGATACACAGAGTCACAGAGACACAGAGACACAGAGACACAGAGACACAGAGACACAGACACAGAGACACAGAGACACAGAGACACAGAGACACAGAGACACAGAGTCACAGAGACACAGAGACACAGAGACACAGAGACACAGAGACACAGAGACACAGTCACAGAGACACAGAGACACAGAGACACAGAGACACAGAGACACAGTCACAGAGACACAGAGACACAGAGTCACAGAAACACAGAGTCACAGAGACAGAGAGTCACAGAGACACGGAGACACAGTCACAGAGACACAGAGACACAGAGACACAGAGACACAGAGTCACACAGACACAGAGTCACAGAGACACAGAGACACAGAGTCACAGAGACACAGAGACACAGAGACACAGAGACACAGAGACACAGAGACACAGAGACACAGAGACACAGAGACACAGAGACACAGAGGCACAGAGACACAGAGACACAGAGACACAGAGTCACAGAGACACAGAGACACAGAGGCACAGAGACACAGAGACACAGAGACACAGAGACACAGAGACACAGAGACACAGAGACACAGAGACACAGAGACACAGAGACACAGAGAGACAGAGACACAGAGACACAGAGACACAGAGAGACACGACACAGAGACAGACACACACAGAGACACAGAGACACAGAGAGAGACAGAGAGAGACACAGAGACACAGAGACACAGAGACACAGAGACACAGAGAGAGACAGAGACACAGAGACACAGAGACACAGAGACACAGAGGCACAGAGACACAGAGACACAGAGACACAGAGACACAGAGACACAGAGACACACTAAAAAAACAAAAAAGTATAAAGAACTAACACGGTGCTGCCAGGTTTGCCGGGTCACAGCGCTCCCACCAACCAATGCAGCCAGCATCATCAGAGACCCACACCACCGTGGCCACGCTCTCATTTCACTCCTACCATCGAGCACAAGGTACAGGAGCCTGAAAACTGTAATGTCCAGGTTCAAGAACAGCTTCTACCCACCAGACATTAGGAAGTTGAAGTCCACACAACAGTGATGGACCAACTGTGGTCGTACCACGGACTTCGGTCTTTTTCTTTGCACTAAATTATTTAAATAATTTTTGTTCGTTATGAAATATGACAAGTAAATCTTGCTGACTCTAGACAATTAGGCATGTTTCCCCCCACGCTCCCAGCTGGTATCATGTACACTCATGGCTTCATGTTTAAGATGGAACTGCGGATGCTGCAAAAATCGCAGGTGGACAAAAATGCTGGAGAAACTCAACGGGTGAGGCAGCATCTATGGAGTGAAGGAGATAGGCGACATTTTGGGTGGAGGCCCTTTTGGGTCTCGACCCGAAACATCACCTATTCCTTCATCAGTCTGAAGAAGAGTCTCGGCCTGAAACGTCACCAATTCCTTCGCTCCATAGATGCTGCCTCACCCGCTGAATTTCTCCAGCATTTTTGTCTACCTGAACTTAACCTGCAAGTTAAATAGTATTGGATTTCTAACATCCAATTATTCTGATCAATGAACATGGACCTGAATTGTTGCCTCTGACCTGCTGAGTATTTCATGCATTGCAGTTGTATAGGGCTCTGATGAGGCCACATCTGGAGTATAGTGTACAGTTTTGGTCTCCTAATTTGAGGAAGGACATCCTTGTGATTGAGGCAGTGCAGCGTAGGTTCACGAGATTGATCCCTGGGATGGCGGGACTGTCGTATGAGGAAAGATTGAAAAGACTAGGCTTGTATTCACTGGAGTTTAGAAGGATGAGGGGGATCTTATAGAAACATATAAAATTATAAAAGGACTGGACAAGCTAGATGCAGGAAAAGTGTTCCCAATGTTGGGCGAGTCCAGAACCAGGGGCCACAGCCTTGGAATAAAGGGGAGGTCATTTAAGACTGAGGTGAGAAAAAACTTTTTCACCCAGAGAGTTGTGAATTTGTGGAATTCCCTGTGACAGAGGGCAGTGGAGGCCAAATCACTGGATGGATTTAAGAGAGAGTTAGATAGAGCTCTAGGGGCTAGTGGAGTCAAGGGATATGGGGAGAAGGCAGGCACGGGTTATTGATAGGGGACGATCAGCCATGATCCCAATGAAGGGCCTTGAAGGGCCGAATGGCCTCCTCCTGCACCTATTTTCTATATTTCTATGTTTCTATGTTATCTGTTTCAAACTTCCAGCATCTTTACTGCTATTCTTTTGGAGAAAGAAATAATGTTTGGTCTTGTAAATAGAATGGAACAAAAGCTTTGCCCAAAAGTTGTTCCCAGCAACGTGCAGCGAAATAGGACTATCGATAATTTAGTTTAAATTTTGTTGGGAGTTCGGTTCAGTTATCAGTTTAGTTTATTGTCACGTGTACCGAGATGATGCGTGCTATCCATGTGCAATATGTTATATGTAACCATGCTAAAAAATACTAAAACATTCCAGTGCATGCTTTCGAAATGGCATATGGGCCTATTAGAACATATTTGTGAAATTAGAATAGGTTGGTGCACATTTAACGAAAGCTTTCGCAAAGATACAAAGCTGTAGTATTTATAGAGGCTATTAATCATCAGGATGCTGACAACAACTTTGAAAAGGAATTTTACGGTATATAAATGAAATGTTCCCTTTCATTCCGATGGTGTAACACAAAAGAATTATAAGCACGATGGTAAGAGGATTGCCAAGACTTCATTTTAATTAATATTTACTAACTAAGGAATTAAAAAGATAGTGGCGGCGTGAAATGTTGCACGGCACTGTCTGCTCGAACAGTAAACGATGACACCCTCACGGAGGTGTTGTCATGCCAGGAGCAGCAAGAGTAGAAAGCTCAGCTGGCATCTACAGAAATGCAAGAGGACCCCGGAACAGCCATTCTATAATGAGAGGAAAGGCCAAGGTACCGTGCTTGTAGAGTCACCGAGTTGTAGAGGCTTAAGGGCTGTCCCACTTGGCGACTGCCCGCGTCATATCAGTCTCGCCAAAAGGGATGAACATTTCAAAATCCAGCGGCGACACTTGACGAAACACCGCACGTCACACCACAGATATGTCAGTCAATGATGCCAGCAGTCACTGGAAAAATCGCCAAGTGGGACAGGCTCTTTACACGGTGGAAACAGGCCCTTCGGCCCAACCTGCCCACACCAGCCAACATGCCCCAACTACACCCAACTACCTACCTGCATTTGGCCCACATCCCTCTAAGCCTGTCCTATCCATATCTAACTTTCTTAAATATTGGGATAGTCCCAGCTTCAACTGCCTCCTCTGGCAGCTACACATACCGCTCTTTGAATGAAAATGTTACCCTTCAGAATCTTATTAAATCTTTGTCCTATGTCCTCTGGTCCACTATTCCCCATTCCCCTACTGGGCAAGAGATGTTGTGTGTTCAGGTGCAGGCTCCAGTTGACTGAAGATTGCAGCCACTATGAATTGTGTCACATTGTACATCAACATGATCATTAGTTCATGAGTTGCAGGTACAGAACTAGGCCCATCAAGTCTACTCCGCCATTCAATCATGGCTGATCTATCTTTCCCTCTACTCCATTCTCCTGCCTTCTCCCCATAACCCCTAACACCCACACTAAACAAGAATCTGTCAATCTCTGCCTTCAAAATATCCAATGACTTGGCCTCCACAGCCATCTATGGCAAAGAATTCCACAGATTCACCACCCTCTGACTAAAGAAATTCCTTTCTAAGGGTACATCCTTTTTCTTTGAGGCTGTGACCTCTGGTCCCAGACTCTCCCACTAGTGGAAACATCCTCTCCACATCCAAAGGGCACAAAGTGCTGGAGTAACTCAGTGAGTCTCTCCAAGGGGAATCCACCATATCCATTCAGGTGAAGATTCAAGATTACTGCAAAGGATGAAGATAGCAGATTCCATGAACTGTACAGCACAGCAACAGGGTCAACCCACCAAGACATGCAAACCCAGTCCAAATCCCTCACCTCCTCCGAGTGTCTGCCTTATATGGGCTGTCTTTATTCCCAGGGGCAACTGTTTAGAACCGACATCGTTACTGAATGATGTTGTGTGACTGGATGATGTTGCATCAACTCTCTTGATATCATCAACTATTCAAGTGACGCTAACTTTGATGTAGAAGAGAAATGGAAGACATTTAAAGGGGACATTTTAAGAGTACAGAATCTTTATGTTCCTGTTCGGTTAGGAAACAGTAAAAACTGGAAAGAGCCCTGGTTTTCAAGGGAAATTGGACATTTGTTCTGAAAAAGAGGGAGATCTATAATAATTATAAGCAGCATGGAGTAAATGAGGTGCTTGGGGAGTATAAGGAATGTAAAAAGAATCTTAAGAAAGAAATTAGAAAAGCTAAAAGAAGATGTGAGGTTGCTTTGGCAAGTAAGGTGAAAGTAAATCCAAAGGGTTTCTACAGTTATATTAATAGCAAAAGGATAACGAGGGATAAAATTGGTCCATTGGAGAGACAGAGTGGACAGCTATCTGCAGAGCCAAAAGAGATGGGGGAGATATTGAACAATTTATTTTCTTCGGTATTCACCAAGGAGAAGGATATTGAATTATGTGAGATAAGGGAAACTAGTAGAGTAGCTATGGATACTAGTTTCAAAGTAAAAGAAGTACTGACACTTTTGAAAAATATAAAAGTGGATAAATCTCCAGGTCCTGACAGAATATTCCCTAGGACATTGAGGGAAGTTAGTGTAGAAATAGCCGGGGCTATGACAGAAATATTTCAAATGTCATTAGAAACGGGAATAGTCCCCGAGGATTGGCGTACTGCGCATGTTGTTCCATTGTTTAAAAAGGGTTCTAAGAGTAAAACTAGCAATTATAGACCTGTTAGTTTGACTTCAGTGGTGGGCAAATTAATGGAAAAGATACTTAGAGATAATATATATAAGCATCTGGATAAACAGGGTCTGATTAGGAACAGTCAACATGGATTTGTGCCTGGAAGGTCATGTTTGACTAATCTTCTTGAATTTTTTGAAGAGGTTACTAGGGAAATTGACGAGGGTAAAACAGTGGATGTTGTCTATATGGACTTTAGTAAGGCCTTTGACAAGGTTCCTCATGGAAGGTTGGTTAAGAAGGTTCAACTGTTGGGTATAAATGCAGGAATAGCAAGATGGATTCAACAGTGGCTGAATGGGAGACGCCAGAGGGTAATGGTGGATGGTTGTTTGTCGGGTTGGAGGCAGGTGACTAGTGGGGTGCCTCAGGGATCTGTGTTGGATCCTTTGTTGTTTGTCATGTACATCAATGATCTGGATGAAGGTGTGGTAAATTGGATTAGTAAGTATGCAGATGATACCAAGATAGGGGGTGTTGTGGATAATGAAGAGGATTTCCAAAGTCTACAGAGTGATTTAGGCCATTTGGAAGAATGGGCTGAAAGATGGCAGATGGAGTTTAATGCTGATAAATGTGAGGTGCTACACCTTGGCAGGACAAATCAAAATAGAACGTACATGGTAAATGGTAGGGAATTGAAGAATACAGTTGAACAGAGGGATCTGGGTATAACCGTGCATAGTTCCTTGAAGGTGGAATCTCATATAAGGTGGTAAAGAAAGCTTTTGGTATGCTAGCCTTTATAAATCAGAGCATTGAGTATAGAAGCTGGGATGTAATGTTAAAATTGTACAAGGCATTGGTGAGACCAAATCTGGAGTATGGTGTACAATTTTGGTCGCCCAATTATAGGAAGGATATCAACAAAATAGAGAGAGTACATAGGAGATTTACTAGAATGTTGCCTGGGTTTCAACAACTAAGTTACAGAGATAGGTTGAATAAGTTAGGTCTTTATTCTCTGGAGCGCAGAAGGTTAAGGGGGGACTTGATAGAGGTCTTTAAAATGATGAGAGGGATAGACAGAGTTGATGTGGACAAGCTTTTCCCTTTGAGAATCGGGAAAATTCAAACAAGAGGACATGACTTCAGAATTAAGGGACAGAAGTTTAGCGGTAATATGAGGGATAACTTCTTTACTCAGAGAGTGGTAGCGGTGTGGAATGATCTTCCAGTGGAAGTGGTGGCGGCAGGTTCACTGGTATCATTTATAAATAAATTGGATAGGCATATGGATGAGAAGGGAATGGAGGGTTATGGTATGAGTGCAGGCAGGTGGGACTAAGGGAAAATAATTGTTCGGCACGGACTTGTAGGGCCGAGGTGGCCTGTTTCCATGCTGTAATTGTTATATGGTTATATGGTTATATTATTTGGTTATATGACAGTAGAGTTGCTGCCTCACAGCACCAGAGACCGGGGTTAGACCTGACTACGGGTGCTGTCTGTACGGAGTTTGTATGTTCTCCCTGTGACCACGTGGGTTTTCCCCGGGTGTTCCGGTTTCCTCCCACACTCTGACATGCAGGTTTGTAGGTTAATTGGCTTCTTAAATTGTCACTAGGGTGTAGGATAGAACTAGTGTATGGGGTGATCGATGGTCGTATCGGACTCAGTGGGACGAAGGTCCAGTTATAAACCTTTACTCATTTGATGCCCAATGTTCTTGGTTCTCTACTAACTGCCAATGTTGTATTTAATCTTAGATTCACACAGAATCTGACCTTTTTGTAAAGGGCCTGTCCCACTTAGGCTATTTTTGGGCGACTACAGGCGGCAACAACAATATTTTTTAACATGCTGAAAATTATTCGTCGACAGTTGAATTCGTAGGTTGACGTAGTTTGTTGCCAGGTGTCATAGGTGAATGACATTAAAACTAGTCCCTGTCAGTTGCCTAAAGAGTCACCTAAGTGGGACAGGCCCTTAACATGAACAGGAAAAGTAATTGGGATTTTCTTGTAGATACTGACAATAAGCACCATAAACACCACCACAGATCAACAGACGGATTGTGCAAATATCTGGGGTAATGCAGTGAGTCTGTATCGCGATGATATGTTGGTGTTAAAGATGTCACGTGACACAAACTATCCCAAATGCTCTAGGCTATTTCCATATCTTGCAGCTATCCATAAGGCAGTAGAATTGGCCAGAAATGCAACATTCACTGCCTGACAACAGTGCTTGTTTTATTATTAGAGGAGGCACCAGGAACACACCAGAGGTGAATCCTACACCCCTAAAGGAAGCATGAACATTATTTAATTTACTGCATTGCCGTAGATACCAGGAACCGGCAGCAACAGGGAAGTAAATGGGGCATTAATATTGAATAACGACCCCTGGGAATTGGTCATTAAAGTAAGTTATGCTGCTTGACCTTTCCTTTACAACATAGCACAAGAAGAGGCCCTTTGGCCCACAACGTCTGTGCCGAACATGATGCCAAGTTAAACTTAACTCCTCCACCTGTACGTGAAGCACATCCCTCCATTCCCTGCATATCCACATGCCCATATAAAAGCCTCTTAAATACCATGTCGTATCTGCCTCTACCACCACCCCTGGCAGCCCGTTCCAGGCACCCACCACCCTCTGTGTGAAAAAACTTGCTCCTTGCATTCAGCGGGTCAGGCAGCATCTGTAGAAATGTCACCTGTCCGTGTTCTCCAGAGATGCTGCCTGACCCGCTGAGTTACTCCAGCACTCTGTCCTTTTGTGTATTAACCAGTATCTGCAGTTCTTTGTTTGTACATTGAAGTAGGCCCCCCTCTGTCATGACTGACCATGGGTGATGCATCCTAGTTTGCAGGTGATGTGCGGTCGGATGCAAGCCTGGGCGATCGATGTCACATGGAGGACAGACAGGCTGTTGCCCATGCAGCACATCCCCCCTCTCCACGTCGCTGATCAATCCAAAGGAACAGCCGGGCCGTTACAGTTTGGCACCAGCGCCATCGCAGGAGCTGCCAGAGCGAGGTTGTAGACAACGACAAACTGCCTTAGGGGCTCCGACTCCAGGTTTTGTTGAGGTTTACTCCAGCAGCCTTTTCCATGACTGGGTGTGGCCACAAGGCAGTGGAGGTTTTAAATCAGAGTTTTCCCTCTCCTAGATGGACCGCCTTCCCAGACTGACGAGCCCCATCTGCCCGAGACTGGTGGGGGTGGGAGCGTCTACCTTCCCATGCAGGTCTATAGCACCTACCCACTGCCCACAGGTCTATAGCACCTGCCCACTGCCCACTGCCCACTGCCCACAGGTCTATAGCACCTACCCACTGCCCACAGGTCTATAGCACCTGCCCACTGCCCACTGCCCACAGGTCTATAGCACCTGCCCACTGCCCACAGGTCTATAGCACCTGCCCACTGCCCACAGGTCTATAGCACCTGCCCACTGCCCACAATTGTACATAAGCATAAAGAAAAGTTCAATACATAAAAATCACAATATGGACAGTGCCGACTGAATGTCATGCGTTTACACGGATATCCCTCATTATCCTTTGCCTTAAGGACCATTCCCCAACAGCATGGACTGAGAACAGATGTACAATGGACATACAGATGTACAATGTCAGGCACCAACATGACACTGTGGACTGTGTAGGAAGGAACTGCAGCCGCTGGTTTAAACCGAAGATAGATACAAAATGCTGGAGTAACTGAGCGGGACAGGCAGCATCTCTGGAGAGAAGAAATGGGTGACGGTTCGGGTCGAGACCCTTCTTCAGACTCAGGGGAAAGGAAACGAGAGATATAGACAGTGATGTAGAGAGATATAGAACAAATGAATGAAAGATATGCAAAAAAGTAACAATGTTGAAGGAAACAGGCCGTTGATAGCTGTGGGTTGGGTGAAAACGAGTTATCGACAAGGAAACTCACCAGGACTAGGGTGGGGGAGGGACGGAGAGAGAGAGAGAGGGAGGGGATGCAAGCAGGGGCGGATTAAGGCTCACTGGTGCCCTAAGCACGTGCTTAGTCTGCTTAATGGTTAATCCGCCCCTGGATGCAAGGGGTACTTGAAGTTAGAGAAGTCAATATTCATGTCGCTGGGGTGTAAGCTGCCCAAACAAATTATGAGATGCTGTTCCTCCAATTTGTGTTTGTGGAATGACACTGTGGACGGCAGCACTAACAGAATGGGGAGCCACCATATGCAACATCACAGTCCTGACTTCATCATCATCACTAATTCTGCTTCAATGTAGATTGTGGATGAAAGTACCAGGAACGATGGTAGATGTCCCAGATAACGAGAGGGTAGACCACCAGGCCTAGTGGTCAACAAATTCCACGCCCAAAACGGGATTGGGTGATTTGGAGTGACTTTGAGAAATATCATATGACTTATTTAGAAGGCAGACACAAAATGCTGGAGTAAAGGGCCTGTCCCATTGTACGAGGTAAATCAAGAGTTCTCCCGAGTTTTCCCCTGATTCGAACTCGGAGAATGTCCGTAGCGGGTCCGTAGGATTTCGTGGATGTCCCGTAGCGGCCCGTACGAGTAACGGTAGGTACTCGTGAAATCTGGTAAACTCCTGACGGTTTTTCAACCCTGTGAAAAATGTCCATGAGTAAAATATTACTCGTGATGAAATTATTTTTTACATTTTACTCGTACGAGCCGCTACGGGACATCCACGAAGTCTTACGGGCCCGCTATGGACATTCTCCGAGTTCGAATCGGGGAAAACTCGGGAGAACTCTTGAATTACCTCGTTCAGACAGGCCCTTCTCAGCGGGACAGGCAGCATCTCTGGAGAGAAGGAGTGGGTTGCGTGTCAGATCGAGACCCTTCTTCAGACTTGTTTTGCTCCCTTGCATGGTGGCGCAGTGGGTAGAGCTGCTGCCTCACAGCGCCAGAGACGCAGGTTCGATCCTGACCTTGGATAATGTCTGTGTGGAGTTTGCACGTTCTCCCTGTGACCGCGTGCGTTTCCTCCGGGTGCTCCGGTTTCCTCCCACATCCCAAAGACGCGCAGGTTTGTAGGTTAATCGGCCCCTCTGTAAATTGTCCCCTAGTGTGTAGGGAGTGGATGAGAAAGTGGGATAACATAGAACTAGTGTGAACGGGTCTCAACCCGAAATGTCACCTATTCCTTAATTAGTCTGAAGAAGGTTCTCGACCTGAAACGTCACCTATTCCTTCGCTCCATAGATGCTGCCTCACCCGCTGAGTTCCTCCAGCATTTTTATCTACCTTCGATTTTTCTAGCATCTGCAGTTCTTTCTTAAACATCAACAAAATGTATAACTTTTATAGCAAAACAACTGAAAATGGCTAACATTGACAATTTTCAGTTCCAGCAGTATGTGAATTTTCAATTGATCTGGGTATTAAATGCCACTCAAGATCAAGAGAGAAGCGAAGTGTTTGTCACTATTGATCACAGTGATGGCGTTGGGCGTTCACAACCACCAACCCACTCTGCAAGAACAACACCTCTACATCAGATCAGTTCATTTGTTCATTTCTCATGAAGATCCCTCTGAAATCTGCATCCGCTCATGACGAACGCACAAAAGTTTAACAGCTATAAATGTTTCATACAACGCCAGAGTTCTGTTGTTTTTTGCACAATCCGCAGGCATCGCCACTTTCATTTCACTGTACATCTTGTATGTGTATGTGACAAATAAAGTTGACTTGACTTGACTTAACAAATATATCCCATCTCCATGGATTATTGCACATGTGCCATCGGACAACTCAAACATTGTAGCTTTAAAAATCACAGTCGGGTCTCATAATTCATTATGAAATTATAAATACATACATTTAGGAATGAGGTGTGGTGGAAAGCAGGGAGATGTGATTTGAAAACCCTGTTGTAAAAGGAGCAATGAGTCTGTGCACCCCGCCCTATACCACGAGACGCATCATCTCACTGCTTCTCCACCAGGGCTAAATCAAATAAAATGCAGAGAACTAATCACCAAAACCTAATCACCGTATGAGGTATGTCCTATCTCTCTCTCTCAAAGTTATTCTAAATAAATGCATGTGCATGTCCTGAGCGCGGCAGGTTATATTTAAGCACAGTTCCGCTCCTGCTTACCTAAACAATGGACTCTACAAATAACAGAACACCGAGCAGTCGTTAGGCCGCTCTCTTCATTACCTTGAAAAAAACAATCATTAGACACCAGAGTACATACGTAATTAGAAAATCACTTCCTTCGCAATCCAGGCTAAGTACTTTACATACTGTAATTACAGGGACAAAATCAATTTTTAATCATTTTACTGATTGGGCTCATCAGCTCTGTGGGAAAATTGTATCCTGCATGTTGTGCAAAAAGCAACATCTGGGAAAAACAATCGCCCTTTGTTTCCCACTACAGCCCCTTAAAGCTCCTTATTTATAAAAAATCTTATGGCAAAAGACTGAAACGGATTCTTCTAGAGGACATTATGTCCTTGAGTATTTGTGGAAATGTTAAATGCATTTTTGTGAAGCCATTTCATTTTTGTATATTGTCTTATCATTATGTTTTTGGGGAATTAATTAGAGTGCATTATGCCCACCACTGATGTTCTGTCATAAGACAAAAATAAGTTTGATTACTTGCATTCAGTTGTCTGTTCTTACATTCTGAAGCTGAAGGACTTTATTCATTACAGCCCACACACTGAAAGAGCTCATCTTGCTAATAAAGGATAATCTATTGTGCTGTTTGGGACATTTAAAGGGAAAAAAAAATTAATGATTTATGCAATGTAAAGAAATACCAAAAATTGAGTCTGCCGACTGAATACATTGAGGAGGAGAGGGAGTTGGCAAGCCTTAACTAAACATTCTGTCCTCTTATTTGAAATCTTACCTCATTTACATTGCAGTAATAATTAGTGTTACAAAAGCTGACTTCACTGTGAATAGATAATGAGGCAAAGTATCACTACATCCGTAGTCTTTGCGGATGAATATACACATATGATTCTTCTTCAATTGCTTGCTGTACGTTTAATATCATAAACTCAGCGCAAATACATAAATGCAAACTGCTTATCGTTGTGGCTGCCGACACCAACACAAACTTCATCCAAAATCCGATTTTGGTTGAAAAAAAATTCAGAGCAAAGTACAAAGTTTTCTGTCTCACTCCCATGAAACTGGGAATCGGGAACCAGTGGGATAAGTTTAAGGTGAGGGGGGAGAGATTTAATAGGAACCTGGGAGGCAAGTTTTTCACAGAGAGGGTGTTGGGTGTATGGAACAAGCTGCCAGATGAGGTAGTTGAGGCAGGGACTATAACATTTAAAAGAAACTTGGATAGGCACATGGATAGGACGGTTTAGAATGATACAGGGTAAACACAGGCAGGTGGGACTAGTGTAGATGGGACAACTTGGTCAGCATGGACAAGTTGGGCGATCGCCAACGATCACCTCGTATACTAGTACCATCCTACACACTAGGGACAATTTACAGAAGCCAATTAACCTACAAACCTGCATGTCCTTAGGGTGTGGGAGGAAACCGCACAGCCGGCACCCGCAGTCAGGATCGAACCTGGGTCTCTGGTGCTGTGAGGCAGCAACTCTATCGCTGCGCCACCGTGCCTTGATGAAAGAAAATCGGTTATTGGAACTATTGCTAGTTGGGGCTCCAGAGCACGCCACTCTCCTGGGAGCAGCTGCCCTTGGGGACAAATCTGTGTCTTGGGATTTGTACAGAGAGCACACAGCAACGTAGCCAGCAGGGAATCTACAGCCTAATTCCATTAGATGTTTGTGTGAGAAGATTATCCAAGCCTCATCGTTTATGCCCTGCATATCATTCCACTTTCACAGCCTCATTATTGGTTCACCTCACGGTCAAAACCAGAAGAGCTCCGACCTCCGGCCTGTGGCTACAACATCCTGAAGCCGCGGTCTCCGGTAGGAAAGTGCCGATTCGGGATCTCCAAGCCACGGTGTGTGTTCAACCGTCCCAACGTTAGAGATTCAATCATCCCGACGAGAGGGCCTGTACATCCGGCCGTCTGTAGCGGCGACTACGAAGGGTTCATGGCCCCGACCACGGATGAACAAAGGAGGAGGTCTGACTGAACTTTGTTGCCTTCCACCAAGGTGACGAATGCTGTGGTGGATGTTTGTGTTAAATTCTATTGTGTATTGTGTGTTCTTTTTCAGTGTATCGCTGCTGGCAAATTCATTTCACTGCACCTTCGGGAGCATGTGACAAATAAAATTGACTTTGAGTTTGAAACTTTCAATATTTGCGGCTTTATCCGTCCCTGACATTATATATTTCCATCAGTTGCTCACTTCACATTCTCAGCTCCGACCATTACAGGTTATTTGCTCCTTAAGCTTGCCATTACCATGGTTCTAGAGCAGTTTCTTCACTGATAAGCAAAACCACATTGTGTAATCAGTGGCCTTATTGTAGTGCTGTGGAGATTTATTACCTGTGTGTGTTTCTGTTTTATACTTGATGTATAATAAACCTGGACTGTTTATAGAACCTCATCCATTTTCAATTTTCTCCAATACATCCATGTACCAGCATCCTTAAATCTATTCATTCAATTGCACTGAAAAAATATACAATATAAGATTTATCTCCATTCTCCACTGAACCCCCCCCCCCCCCCCCCCCCCCCCCCCCATCTACAGTACTTGTATCTGCCTTGGACAGTAATTGCCACAGCTGCCCATCCCTCGTCTGTACTTTTTCTTGTAATCTTTTTGCATTCATCCTCACTTTATAATGACTTAATTTGCTCCACAGTTCTTGATTTTGAATTACTCCCAAACCTATGCTCAGTTTAGTGGTGTTAATACAACGCAGTCAGCATTAGTGTAATCCTTCACCTTTTTCCGGTTTTTTCAATCTTCAAATTCTCAAACAATTGGAGTTTGGCTTCAGTGGAACTAGATTTCAGAAAGGAAATACTAATGTGAGGAAGGACATTCTTGCTATTGAGGGAGTGCAATCTAGGTTCACCAGGTTAACTCCCGGGATGGCGGGACTGTCATATGATGAAAGAATGGAGCGACTGGGCTTGTATTCACTGGAATTTAGAATTTACCTGGAGTATTGCGTACAGTTTTGGTCTCCAAATCTGAGGAAGGACATTATTGCCATAGAGGGAGTGCAGAGACGGTTCACCAGACTGATTCCTGGGATGTCAGGACTGTCTTATGAATAAAGACTGGATAGACTTGGTTTATACTCTCTAGCATTTAGGAGATTGAGAGGGGATCTTATAGAAACTTACAAAATTCTTAAGGGGTTGGACAGGCTAGATGCAGGAAGATTGTTCCCGATGTTAGGGAAGTCCAGGACAAGGGGTCACAGCTTAAGGATAAGGGGGAAATCCTTTAAAACCGAGATGAGAAGAACATTTTTCACACAGAGAGTGGTGAATCTCTGGAACTCTCTGCCGCAGAGGGTAGTTGAGGCCAGTTCATTGGCTATATTTAAGAGGGAGTTAGATGTGGCCCTTGTGGCTAAGGGGATCAGGGGGTATGGAGAGAAGGCAGGTACGAGATACTGAGTTGGATGATCAGCCATGATCATATTGAATGGCAGTGCAGGCTCGAAGGGCCGAATGGCCTACTCCTGCACCTAATTTCTATGTTTCTATGTTTCTATCTCATAGAAACATACAAAATTATCAAGGGATTTGACACGCTAGATGCAGGAAACATGTTCCCGATGTTGGGGGAGTCCAGACCAGGGGCTACAGTTCAAGAATAAGGGGTAGGCCCTTTAGAACTGAGATGAGGAAAAACTTTTTCACCCAGAGTTGTGAATTTGTGGAATTCTCTGCCTCAGAAGGCAGTGGAGGCCGATTCACTGGATGCATTCAAAAGGGAGTTAGATAGAGCTCTTAGGGCTAGTGGAATCAAGGGATATGGGGAAAAAGCAGGTATGGGGCACTGATTGTGGATGATCAGCCATGATCATATTGAATGACGATGCTGGCTCCGAAGGGCTGAATGGCCTCCTCCTGCACCTATTGTCTATGTATCTATGTAACAGGCACATTTACTAGATAATGAGTTGACTTCACCTGACCAACAATTACTAATAATAAAGAAAACTGAGAAAATTAAGATATTTCCAGTATATATCATGTGTTGGATCATGTCCGCAGATACGTCCATGATTAGTGAACCCTGATCTGTCCAAAGCTTCAATGCCTTTGATGAGTTTATACCCGTCTAATGTAAATTTAACTATTATTCATTATTCGAGTCAAAGATAGAGTCAATACAAAGTGTTGGAGTAACTCGGCAGGTCAGGCAGCGCCTCTGCAGAAGAGTTCCGACACGATACATCAGCCATCCTTTTCCTCCAGAGATGCTGCCTGACCCACTGAAATCTGAGAACTTTGTGTCTCTCTCTGGCATAAACCAGCAACTGCGGTTCTTTGTTTCTACTGATGATTATAGCCTCAAGATGTTTGAATATTACCCATATAAGACCCATATAATCAGCGCCTTGCTTGGTCCCTTCAACCTTCATCAATGGGGATGTAAGTCGTCTAACAACCAATCCTATTGATATAACTCCTGTATCAAAATAACACTAATCTGCTCCAGTATGCAGGAATGTGGTCCATCTGAGCCTGGTAACTTAGCAATGTTAAGCTGCTTAATTTCTCTCCAACCCGAAACATCACCTAACCATGTCCTCTAGAGATGTTGCCTGGCCCATAGTTAGTCCAGCACTTCATCTTTGGGGTTTTTTTTGTAAACCAGCATCTGCAGTTCCTTTTTTTCTCCTCTCAATCTGCAGTGATTAATTTTTGTGCCACAAATTCCTCTGTTGATGCCAAGACCTCTTCAACCAAAACATTTGTTTAAGTTCTTTGTGAAACAAGGGACCATGTTGTGGTTCTCCACATTCCTTGTGTGGTGTTTTCCATCTTCCTTGTGTCTTCACCCTTCCCAAGCCGAGATCTCCTCCTCGCTGCTTCCAGAAAACGGCACTCGTTCTCAGAAAGAAATGGCGTTTACATTCTATGTCCTGTGGCATCCCAGAGCACTTCACAACCAATGAATTACTTGTGAAATGTAATCACTGTTCTGGGCCCGTCCCACTTACGCAACCTTTTAGGCGACTGCCATCACCCGTCAAAGGTCGTTGCAGGTCGCCAGAAACGTTTCAACACGTTGAAAATCCAGCGGCGATCAGAACAAGGTACAACTCTTTGGGCGCCTACTCACAACCGTAGAGGTTTCACCCCGTAACATGTCGACAGGGCGTCGCCTGTGTGGTCATGAGTCGTCTCCTCAGTCGCCAAAGAGTCGTAACGTCTTTCTGGTCGCCGCTGGATTTTCAACGTTGAAAATCTTCGCCGACCTTCAACGACCTATGACGGGTGCCGGCAGTCACCGATAAAGTTGTGTCAATGGGACAGGGCCATTAAATAGGCACATACTGAGGCAAAACTAGATCCTGCAAACACCACTCAGATAATTAACCAGGAGACCTTTTTCCCTGGTGTTGGCAGGTGGATGAAGGTTGGGCTGATAAGATGCTAAAAATTACTACGAGTGCTGTCTGTACGGAGTTTGCACGTTCTCCCTGTGACCCGTGTGGGTTTTCTCCGGGTGCTCCAGTTTTCTCGCACATTCCAAAGACGTGCAGGTTTGTCGGTTAATTGCCTTCGGTAAAATTGTAAATTGTCCTGACTGTGTGTAGGACAGTGTTAGTGTGCGGGTGATCGCTGGTCAGTGCGGAATCGGTCGGGCCAAGGGACCTGTTTCGGCACTGTAACTCTAAAGTCTAAGAAGTAGTGAGCATTTGTGTAGCATACACGAGGCAGTGCTCTGGGCCTGTTTCCGTGATGTAACTCTACAGAGGAAAATTGAAAGTCTAAAGTCAAAAAGGAGAGTGGATTAAGGCTGTGACTTGTGGCCATTGCAGCAACACAGGCAGTTAGACAAGAGCAAGTGGAAGCTGGATGATGGCAATTCTGATCCATGGCAACTTAAATCAGCAGTGGCAGTAACTTAAGAGATCCAATCACATTTTAGTTGGAGTAATGCAAATTTACCGCCTCGATGCGCAGGAATGTAACTAATGAATGTGACATCATGAGGAGCGAAAGGAAGGAAACTGCAGGCTAACTTGCAGAAGTAACCGTGTGTTATCGAGGCAAAACTGTTTATTTTCCTGAAGTATTTCCTGAGGTCCAGGAGCGGAAAAGGTGCAGAAAGTTGTAACCACTGCCCAATCCATCATCAGCTCTGACCTCCCCACCATCGAAGGGATTTATCGCAGTCGCTGCCTCAAAAAGGCTGGCAGCATCATCAAGGACCCACACCACCCTGGCCACACACTCATCTCTCCGCTACCATCGGGCAGAAGGTACAGGAGCCTGAAATCTGTTACATCCAGGTTCAGGAAGGAACAGATCTACTTCCCCACAGCCATCAGGCTATTAAACTCGCCAACAAACAGACTCTGAACTGTAACAGCCTATTGCACTTTATCTGCTTATTTATGTGTATATTGAACTGAACTGTTCTGTATTTATGTTTACAATATTCTGTTGTGCTGAAGCAAAGCAAGAATGTCATTGTCCTCTCTGGGACACATGACAATAAACTCTCTTGACTTGACTTGACTTGACTTGAGAATTATTATCAAACATGTTTTCTTTTGAACTGAATTGATTTCAACAGATTCAAAGCTGTAGGAAAGGAACTGCAGATGCTGGTTTAAACCGAAGATAGACACAAAGTTCTGGAGTAACTCAGCGGGTCAGGCAGCAACTCTGGAGAGAAAGGGTGGGTCCGAAGAAGGGCCTCGACCCGAAACGTCACCCATTCCTTCTCTCCAGAGATGCTGCCTGTCCCGCTGAGTTACTCCAGGGTTGTGTGTCAAAGATGTGAAAGCAGGTGTGATCTCAGTTATTGTGCATTCAACACTTTGTCAACTGCCTTGGTAGATTGTATACAATATTTAAAAGTTGGTTGTTCCTGTATATCATCCGCAAAATAGTGATCCTGATATTACATTAACTTGGTACCGAGTTAGATAGAGTTCTAGGGGCTAGTGGTATCAAGGGATATGGGGAGAAGGCAGGCATGGGTTATTGATTGGGGCCAATCAGCCATGATCACAATGAATGGCGGTGCTGGATCGAAGGGCCGAATGGCCTCTTCCTGCACCTATTTTCTATGTTTCTATGTTAGGCAAGGGTAGTATTGGCTGGAGGGCCTGTTCCTGTGTTGTACTTGTCTATGTTCTATGTTTTATGAGTGTTCCATGTGTTCAATGACTAACCAGTCATTGAGTCAGACAGCACGGAAACAGGCCCTTCGGCCCAACTTGCCCATGCAGACCAAGATGCCCCATCTAAGTTAGTCCCATTCTGCATGCATTTGTTCCATATCCCTCTAACCCTTTCTTAAATGTTATTATAAATACCCTTTCTTTCATTGGCAAGTGTTAGCCAAACTGTAAACCATTCCTTGCATAACTTTAAGCAACTTCTAGATATCCGCGCATGTGTCTGATAGTTGCCTCTGAGTGCCCATTGGTGCAATTCCTGATATTTTAATTGTCTTGGATTTATTCCTTCATTCTGGAGTTACATCCTGCTGAGGATCATAGAAAGCACCAATGGTTTACCCACTAAACTCAGCGGGGCAGGCAGCATCTTTGGAGATCATGGATAGGTGACGTTTCACAGAGTGCTGGAGTAACTCAGTGGGTCAGGCAGCATCTGTGGAGAACATGGATAGGTGACGTTTCACAGAGTGCTGGAGTAACTCAGTGGGTCAGGCAGCATCTGTGGAGATCATAGATAGGTGACGTTTCACAGAGTGCTGGGGTAACTCAGCGGGTCAGGCAGCATCTGTGGAGAACATGGATAGGTGACGTTTCGGGTTGGGACTGGTTTTCTCAGCTTAGTTTAAATACAGCCCCGTTCTTCAAGCCATCGAGTCATCGAGTACAGGCACAGGTTCTTCGACCAAGCTGTTCCGAGCCGACCAAGACTCCCATCTAAGCTTGTCCCATCTATCAGTGTTTGGCCCATATCCCTCTAAACTTTTCCTATCCATGTGCCTGTCCAAATGGCATTTAAATATTGTTATTGTACCGGCCTTGGGTAACTTTAGAACACAAAACATTGTTCTTGATCTTTCTGTGAAAATTGATTCATAGGAGCAAAAGTAGGCCATTCGGCCCATCGAGCCAACTCCGCCATTCAATCATTGCTTATCTATCTTTCCTTCTCAACCCCAGGTGACTAAACTACTATTCATTTTAACTGGGGTGTTAATTGCTAGCTACCAAAATGTGAAAAAAGTACAAAGAGGATGCAAAGATCAAAGTTGCCGGAGCTGCTGTGTGGAATGCACTGCTGAGTGTCATCCTTTACTCTAGAGATGCTGCTTGACCCACAGAGTTAAAGCCCTGTCCCACGGTACGAGTCCATTCCAAGAGTTCTCCCGAGTTTGCCCTGATTCGAACTCGGAGATTTACGGCAATGGCCACTCGTCGGTACTCGGGGCTCTCGTGGACATTTTTCAACATGTTGAAAAATCTTCACGAGTCTTCCTGTGCTTAACTGTCGATTAGCGAGTCTTCCCGAGTACGTGCCGTTAGCGTTACGAGCCGGTAAGTAACGTCCCCGAGCTCCGACGTACCCGCTACGTTCATTCTCCGTGCTTACCACGAGTTTGATTTTTTTAAACTCAGGAGAGCTCTTGGAATGAACTCGTACCGTGGGACAGGGCTTTAACTCTTTTTACAGCTTTTTGTGACCACCTTCTGTGATTCAACTAATCCAAATGCTCTCCGCTGCACACATGTACAAGCTGGATGGAGCATTCGAGGACGTGCGGAATTATCTCAAGATGGGGAAGTAGAGGTGTTGACTAACTTGTTTTGTGCAAAGATGTATACAGTGGCAACATGTAGCTGCTGACTCTCCACTGCTGCCACGCTGGTGAAGACGGATTCATGGCACCTTCCTGAAGTCAATGATCACCTCCTTGGTCTTAGGTAGGCAAAAATGTTGGAGAAACTCAGCGGGTGAGGCAGCATTTATGGAGCTAATAGGTGACGTTTCAGGTCGAGACCCTTCTTCAGACTGATGAAGGGATAGGTGACGTTTCGGGTCGAAGCCCGGAAGGGTCTTGACCCGAAACGTTACCTATTCCTTCGCTCCATAGATGCTTGAGACACTCAGCGGGTGAGGCAGCATCTATGGAGCGAAGGAATATGTGACGTTTCGGGTCGAGACCCTTCCTTCGCTCCACAGATGCTGCCTCACCCGCTGAGTTTCTCCACTATTTCTGTCTACCTTCGATTTTTCCAGCATCTGCAGTTCTTTCTTAAACACCTCCTTGGTCTTGCTGACAATGCGAGCAGGATTGTAATTCTGGCACCAATCAACAAGATTAGCGATCTACCTTCTGTACATAATCGAAACCCAATATTCATTCAACAATGGTGGTATCCCTGGTGGTGGAGCTTAAAGATGGTGTTGGAGTTGTGTTTGTTTTTTGAGACTTTTAAATGCTGGTTTGCACCGAAGATAGACACAAACTGCTGGATTAATTCAGCGGGACGGGCAGTGAAAGAATGGGTCGAGATCCTTCTTCAGACTGAGAGTCGGAGGAGAGGGATCTCAGGATACATTATGTGGCCTCACACAGATCTCGGTGGATGGCCTGTCCCACTTAGGCGATATTTTAGGCAACTACAGGTGACTAGTTTGTCGCCACATGTTCGCCGGTGGTCGGCAGGAGTCGTCTTCTCAGTCGCGCAAAAAGTCCTAGAGTCTTTCTGGTCGCCGCTGAATTTTCGACATGTTGAAACATTTTCACAACCCCCACAATTAAAATGTGGATTACGGAAATGTCGGAGACCCTATACTTAGAAAGAATTAGACTCGTCTTAATGGACAAAGAAGATCTTTTCGATAAAATCTACGCTCCATTCATTAACTATCTGAAGGGATAGATTGGCACAGCACGAGGACCCAACTGAAACTTGAACTCAGGATCAGATGAAAAGCTATACTTTATACGAACCTATCTCCATTGACGTATTACAGGTAACCCATTCCACCTCTTCCGTTTTTCTGTGTTTTTTTATTTGTAACTTTCTACCCTCTCTTTCTCTCTCTTTCTATAAAAAATAAAAACACTATGGAGAGAGGTATGGAGAGAAGGCAGGTACGGGATACTGAGTTGGATGATCAGTCATGATCATATTGAATGGCGGTGCAGGCTCGAAGGGCCGAATGGCCTACTCCTGCACCTAATTTCTATGTTTCCATGTTTCTACTAGAAGCAGAAGTAATTGATAATTGAAAATTTTAATAATGTATGACTGATGTATATGAAAAGTCTTTTTACTATAATATGTAACTATACTTTATAATATGTCTACTTCTAATAAAATATATTTTTTTTTAAAAAAGAAACATTTTCAGCAACAGTGGGTTTGACGCCAATGAGCGTAGCTTGACTTCTCCTGACGTAGGCGCTGTCGGAGGTTGTCGCCAGGGTGACGGAGGTTGTCGCCGGTTTTTCGGCAACCTGCTACGACTATGACAGTCGCGGCAGTTGCCTAAAAAATCGGCAAGTGGGACGGGCCCGTTAGTAACGAGTAATATGACCAAAAGGCAAGTCCGTTTACTTTGCAGTATATCTAGAAATATTCCTTCTCCCCAGAGACGCTGCCCGTGACTCCAGCATCTTGTATCTATCTTTTAGAAATATACTGATCTATAAAATAGATTAGTGCTTCAATAATTAACGCGGCTTGGCAAATTTAATGGGGATATTTGAACGAGGTTTAAATAATCATCAACAAATGTCAGAGCAAAATACTTCCCGTTTAAAGGAATTCGTTAAAACAACATTTGTTAAAAGGATATTGTTCATATTTTTCATTCATTTGTTCTATATCTCTCCATATCACCGTCAATATTTCTTGTTTCCCTCTCCCCGACTCTCAGTCTAAAGAAGGGTCTCGACCCGAAACGTCGCCCATTCCTTCCCATTTTCTCCACAGATGCTGCCTGACCCGCTGAGTTACTCCAGCACTCTATGAAACGTCACCTACCCATGTTCTCCATAGATGCTGCCTGACCCGCTGAGTTACTCCAGCACTCTGTGTCTTTTTCTGTAACCGGCATCTGCAGTTCTTTGTTCCTACTGCGGTCTCACCAGATCATCTCCCTTCGCCTGGGACTTCTAAAGACCGCTGCTTCAGCTTCCAGCCCTTGTTGCTGCTTAAAATAATTTAGAGGGTACTTAAATGCAATTTTCCCTGACTGATTTAAATCTTAAACTATTATTCCAAATATACTTCTGTTAGCAGCAACTTCTACCAAAGCTGCTTTAGTCTGAGTAAACCACTGGTCTAGACTGCTGTTGTTCTTCACTGTTTCTAATTAGAGGTGTTTACTGCTCCGTGATTATAAAACCTGCAACAACCCAGTCCCTTCATTCTTTAGGCCAATGGTCTAAAACAATACATTTATACCAAGGAGATAAGAGAATACAGAATCTGAGAAATAAAACAATTCCTTGATAACACAACAACACCAAGCTGGAGAAGATAACACAACACATTGTATGAAGAAGGGTCTCGACCCGAAACGTCACCTCTTCCTTCGCTCCATAGATGCTGCCTCATCCACTGAGTTTCTCCAGCATTCGATTTTCCCGGAATCTGCAGTTGTTTCTTAAACACTGTATGACCATATGACTCCAGCATGGGCTAGTTGGGCCGAAGGGCCTGTTTCCACAAAGGACAGCACAGTGGTGCAGCTGGTAGAGTCGCTGCCTCACAGACCCAGGTTCAATCCTGATTACGGGTGCTGTCTGTGTGGAGTTTGCATGTTCTCCCTGTGACCGTGTAGGTTTCCACCGGGTGCTCCAGTTTCCTCCCACATCCCAAAGACGTGCAGGTTTGCAGGTTAATTGTCCCGCTGTAAATTGTCATATATTAGAATTCCTCATGATGTGACGAGCTGACAGCAATAATGAATGACATCAGGCACGAGACCCTTCTTCAGACGGGTTAGGGATAGGAGAAACAGGAGGTATAGACGGTGATGTAGAGAGATAAAGAACAAAGAAGGAAAGATGATAAAAAGGAACAGGCCATTGTCAGCTGTTTGTTGGGTGAAAACGAGAAGCTGGTGCGACTTGGGTGGGGGAGAGATGGTGAGAGAGGGAATGCCGGGGTTACTTGAAGTTGGAGAAACCAACTTTCCCCTGCACCTTATTGCCAGATTTGCCCAGTCTGGTTCGAGGAAGCTGGCTGGCACAGCGATACATCTCCAAAGCAGGTGGCAATGCTCCAGCTTCCTAATCAAAGCATTGTGTTCATTTCCTAGCCTGCAGGGTCAAAGCTGGGAGGTTGCTCTACCTAGAGAGCAACACAACAAACTGGATGTGTACGAAGGAACTGCAGATGCTGGTTTATACTAAAGATATGGAGTAACCCACAAAATGCTGGAGTAACCCAATGGGACAGGCAGCATCTCTGGAGAAAAAGAATAGGTGACGTTTCAGGTCAGAACCCTTTCCCCTGAAGAAAGGTTCCAAACCAAAACGTCACCTATTATTTTTCTCCAGAGATGCTACCTGACCTATTGAATTACTCCAGTACTTTGTGTCCTTCTACAACTAACTTGGGTAGGAAGGAACTGCAGGTGCTGGTTTTAGACACAAAATGATGGAGTAACTCAGCGGGAAGGCAGCATCTCTGGAGAGAAGGAATAGGTGACAATTCGGGACGAGACCCTTCTTCAGACTGACTTGGAATTTCTCGTTGACATGGAGTGGGAAAGCACCAAATACTGCGACTGATATCTTCTCCCTCTCTAGCCCATTCGTCTTGCCCGAATGATGCATGGTCTATTCATTGAGCAGGGGGCGACTTTGGGAACCAGATCACCCCCTTGTCTCAAGTGTGAAAACGAACGCACACCTCCAGATTCAGGGACAGTTTCTTCCCGGCTGTTATCAGGCAATGGAACCATCCTACCACAACCAGAGAGCAGTGCTGAACTACTATCTACCTCATTGGTGACCCTTGGACTATCCTTGATCGGACTTTGCTGGCTTTACCTTGCACTAAACGTTATTCCCTTGTCATGTATCTGTACACTGTGGACGGCTTGATTGTAATCATGTATTGTCTTTCCGCTGACTGGTTAGCGCGCAACAAAAGCTTTTCACTGTACCTCAGTACACGTGACAATAAACTAAACTGAACAGAAACTGAAAGGTGTTTATTTCTCAGTTCCCCACATGAGTCCTGTCTGTTTGAGTTGTGTGTCTGCCTCTGTGACCTCACGCAGGTGGCAATGCTTCATGCCGTTAGTTAACAAATGAGGAAACACGCAAACTCCAAACGCCAGCCAGTGACAGGGTGACCCAGAGAGAGATTTCCCCGGCACCAATGCAACGTCAACTAGTTGGCAAACTGTTCCTGCACGGACCAATCACCTCTTAAACATCGTTCTTTAGGTTCAAAACTCTTCAAAAAGGTCTGATTTATGGACGGGATTCTGGGCAGGTTAGGAGTTTAGTGCAGACAAGTACTTCTTGTGGCAGATGAGTACTCTATTAGTGCTCTGTGAGTACTCTGTAAATACCCCTGTGCCAGCGAGCACTTCTTGTGGTGGATGAGTACTCCTATTAGTACTCCTGTGAGTACTCCTGTGAGTACTCCTGTGAATACTCTGTGAGTACTCCTATGTGGCAGTGAGTACTACTTGTGGGAGAGGGAGCAGACATGCTCATATTTTTCCAGACAAATTCCATGGAGTCAGACCGCATAGAAACGGGCCCTTCAGCCCAACCTGCCCATGCCAACCCAGATGCCCCATCTACACTGGTCCCACCGGCCTACATTTGACCCATATCCCTCGAATCTTTTACTATCCGTGTGCCCGTCCATGTCTTTTCAATGTTGTTGCAGTCCCTGCCTCAACTACCTCCTCTGGCAGCTCGTTCCATAAACCCACCACCCATACACCCATACGCCCATACACCCATACACCCATCACCCATACACCCATACACCCATACACCCATACACCCATACATCAACCAGGTGAATGAAGAACTTTCCTGACAACTGCCTGGTCTCCAACAGTGAATGGCGGTGCTGGCTCGAAGGGCCGAATGGCCTCTTCCTGCACCTATTGTCTATTGTCTGTGCACTGTCGGCAGCAGAGTTACAGCTCAACACTTTCAGCATAAACAGCATTGTTTAAATGGACAAATGGAACCAGTTTATTCCATTTTTCATCAATATCTGTAAGATCACTCGTGATATATTGCAATGTGTTTGTTATACAATATGTTATTGCAATGTGTCTCGAGCATGGGGCGGTGATGCCTCAGTTGTCAGCCTGTTCTGTTGCTGCGTATGTTCTGATGTATTCCAATACACAAGCAATACAACATCAAATAGTACAGCACAGGAACAGGCCCTTCGGCCCACAACGTCCGTGCCAAACATGATGTCCAGCTGAGCTAATCTCCTCTGTCTACACATGATCCATATCCCTCCATTCACTGCATACAACAGCGGTCACTCGAAGCGAGTATGACTGTCCTCTCATGGAGGACGCCTGTGCGTGACTTTGTTTAACGTGGGGAGACTGGTGCGCAGACAGCCACCCCACGGTCCTTGATGGATCTGGGTCAGGATCCAGTGGCGTGGAGTCCAAGACGACCGGAGACCCTTTTCTGCTGCAGCCTTCATCCGCCTTCCCAGCCGTTGTGACATGTTCCTCCACTAAGGTCAGCCATCGTCCTCCGCCTGTTCCACCGTTGAGGTCTTGGTTGGATTGGCTCTTTGTCAGAGACCTCCCCCTTGACCTTACCGCCATGGGTGGCCCTACCAGGAGCGTAGCTCCAGACGGCATCGTACTCAGGATCTCATGTCCACACATATCCATGTGCCTGTCTAAAAACCTCCTAAACGCCACTATTGTATCTGCCTCCACCACCACCCCTGGCTGCCACCACCCTGTGTGTCAAAAAACAACCCTGCACATTTCCTTTCATCTTTGCCCTCTCAACCCAAGGCTATGCCCTTTCGTCTTTGATATTTCCAGCACAGTAACAAGGGTATATTACCATAACGTGTACCGAGGTACAGTGACAAGTATAGTTCTCAGCATTGTAACGCACCAGTTCCACAGACAAAGTCCAATGTCCACATCCCAGGCCATCACACAAACCAACCTCCTGTCTATTGGCAAGGCCAGCAGCATCATCAAGGACAAGTCGAATACTGGCCACTCCCTCTTCTCCCCTCCCCCATCGGGCAAGAGGTACAGAAGTGACACGTGACAATAAACTAAACTCAACTCAATTGAACTGAGCAGCTTACACAAAGAGTAAGATATGCAAGTGTTGCTGGTCTGTGGCTGTGGATTACATGTGAGAAACAGCTTTTGGGACCTGTAAACGTAGATACACACAATTAACTCTTTAGTCTCTCTTGTTATTATATTGTTTACAGTGTACCATGTTTACATATTGTGTTGTGCTGCTGCAAGTAAGAATGTCATTGTTCTATCTGGGGCACATGACGAATAAATACTCTTGACTCTTGACTTGACATGGATAGGACAGGTTTGGAGGGATATGGACCAAGCGCAGACAGGTGGGACTAGTGTAGCTGGGACATGTTGGCCGGTGTGGGCACGTTGGGCCGAAGGGCCTGTTTCCACACCGTTTCACTCCAGTCCAAGACTCTCCCACTAGTGGAAAGACCCTCTCCACACCCACCATGTGTGGGGCTGGCTGCTGGAAGCGGCAGCTCACTGTTCACATCTACACACAGTCACAAAGCTCAGTCCAGCCCACCCCTGGTGCTCACAAGGGAATTCCAATCACTGCCGATATTCCTGCCCGGTGCCAAGAGAAACAGACAGAAGAAAACTCTGCTTGCCTTAAATCACTTTCTAAATGAATCCCCTGGAGCTTCCCCCTTTACCTTGTTCTGCAAAGTAGTCAATTACGTATGGATTTCTCATCTCGTTCTTTTAACATACACAAACATATTATCACCAGGGCAAAATCCATGTGTTTCTCTAATTTTACACGGAATGGTTTTGCTGTGTTCAATGCCAGCAGTGCCAGTAATGTGGGTGTTAATAAGCAGAGTATCGGCAGAGGCAATATATTGGGACCCAGTCTGTTGCCAAGGCGCCAATGTCATGCATGCCAACACAATAGATACTTCAGTGCCAGCTCTGCCAGGACTCACAATGCCAATAACGTTACGATGTACAATGCCAAAGTGAAGTTGCTGCTGTGCCAATGTGTTCAGCGCCAGACCAGTGAATGCCAACGGTGCCAACATGCTGACTGCTAGCTTTGCCAATGTACTGGACACAAGCAGAGACAGTAGATAGAGTTGACCAAAGACCCCGTATCTGAGGAGGGATGTGCTGGTTCTGGAGAGGGTCCAGAGGAGGTTTGCGAGAATGATCCCAGGAATGAGTGGGTTAATTTATGACGGCACTGGGCCTGTAGTCGCTGGAGTTTAGATGGATGAGGGGGAGCGACCTCATTGAAACTTATCGAATAGTGAAAGGCTTGGCCAACACAAGGGGCGGTGCACTGGCCCCTACCTACAGCCTATCTGTTATTTCTATATATTTTTTATTTTTAGTTAGTATAAAGTCTTGTGTTGGGGGAAACTTTAACTTTTCTATGTGGGGGGAGGGGGGCAGGGTAAGGGGGGAAACAGTCTCCCAGTCTCTTCCTGGCGGGGACGCGACTATTTCACCGAGTCACATCCTCGCCCCCCACCTCGCTCGCGGCCTACCAGCTGGATCGGAGCGGCCTTTCCTGCCGGGGACCGGGAACCGGACCAGGGCTGCTACAGCGGCGGCGCAGCGCTGGAGTCACCGCGGAGCGGGCGATGCCTGCCCGGCTCGCCGTTTGGAGCTCCGGAGCGTTGGGCCGTTGCTCCAACATCGTGGATCTCTGGTGCGGAGAGCTTCCAACGCGGGCGGCGCTGAACAACATCGTGGAGACCTGGGGCAACTTGCAGAGGGTCTACAGCAGCGGGTCTCCACTCTGGTGTCCACGCCGCAGAGGACGTCCCGCAGCCCTGACGTCGGACTTGTATCACCCCAGCGAGCGGTCCTGGGCATCGGGCCGCCCGTAGCGGCAACTGCGGAGGGCACGGGGAGGCCCTGACCACGGGGAACAATGGAGGAAGAGACTGACTTTGGTGCCTTCCCACACAGTGGGGAACTTTGATTCTGCTGTGTGGGGATGTTTTATGTCAAACCCTATAGTGTGTTGTGTCCCTTTTTTTATTGTATGGCTGTACGGGAATTTCATTTCACTGTGCCATCTGGCACATGTGACGAATAAATGTATCTTGTATCTTGTAGAGTGGATGTGGAGAGGATGTTTCCACTAGTGGGAGAGTCTAGGACTAGAGGTCACAGGCTCAGGATTAAAGACCTGTCCCACTGCAGCAACCTAATTGGCGAGTTTAGAAGAGTTTAGCAGAGTTTGAAAAAGTGTCATGTTGAAGACCTCCTTCAACTATGTTGAAGACTAGCTACGACTACCATCGTTTACCTACGACTAACATGTCGACCTACTACGACCTACTACGACTAAACCTACGAGTAAAAAAAATACAGTTTAAGAATAAGGAGTGGGCCATTTAGAACAGAGATGAGGAAGAGCTTTTTCACACAGAGAGTGGTGAGTCTGTGGAATTCTCTGCCTCAGAGGGCGGTGGAGGCAGGTTCTCTGGATGCTTTAAGAGAGCTAGATAGGGCTCTTAAAAATAGCGGAGTCAGGGGATATGGGGGAGAAGGCAGGAATGGGGTACTAATTGGGGATGATCAGCCATGATCACAGTGAATGGCGGTGCTGGCTCGAAGGGCCAAATGGCCTACTCCTGCACCTACTGTCTATTGTCTATTGACAGGGTGGTGAAGAAGGTGTTCATTGGGATTGATATTGAGTACAAAGGTTGGGATATAATGATGACGTTGGTGAGACCACACTTGGAGCACTGTGTGAAGTTCAGGGTCTAGGATGGAATCACCAGGACTTGGTGTCACCAGGACTTGGAATCACCAGTTACCTGGGCTTGCGTGCTTGAGTTACAGGGAGAGGTTGGATAGGCTGGGACTTTTGTTACGTAGGAGGCTGGTGGGGGGGGTGACCTTATAGAGGTGTACAAGATCACGAGGGACACGGATAAAGTGAACACTCACAGTCTATTTCCCCCAGGGTGGAGAATGCTAAAAGGACAGGCCCTTGGTCGAAGATGAGAGGGGAGACTTTATCCCTGCCAGCGGTATCAAAGACAAGAGAGGACAGTGTTACGGTGAGAGGGAAGAGCTTGAAAGAGGATTTGAAGAGCAAGTTGCTGGAACTCACTGCAAGAGAAGGTGGAGGAATCTGATATAATCAGCATGTCTACAAGACATTGAGGCATTTCCTTAAATAGGCTACAGATCTAATGCAAGTGAATGATACAGCATTTATGACCCAAAAAGGGTAGGCATGGACTTGATGGGCCAAAGGGCCCATTTCCAGCTATAACACTCCAAGGCTCTAAGACACAGAATTATATGGACCGGAGTGGGCCAGGTATAAGTTTGTGTGTCTCCTCCATTGTCAGAGTGAGGCAAAAAGCACATTGGAGGAACAGCATCTCATATTTCGCTTACAGCCCAGTGGTATGAATATTGATTTATTTCACTTCAGGTAGCCCCGGCATTCCCTCTCTCTCCATCCCTCCCCCATCCAAGTTGCACCAGCTTCTCGTTATCACCCAACAAACAGCTGACAATGGCCTGTTTCCTTTATCATCGTTACTTTTTTTCCATATCTTTCACCCATTGTTCTTCATCTCCACACATCACCGTTTATATCTCTTGTTTGGCTCATCCCTAACCAGCCTGAAGAAGGGTCTCGACCCGAAACGTCACCCATTCCTTCTCTCCAGAGATGCTGCCTGTCCCGCTGAGTTACTCCAGCATTTTGTGTCAATTAGTTTGTGTGGCCTTTCATCGAAGTGCCGATGTTTCTGACTTTCCTCAGCGATCTATCATGACAGTGCAATTCTAACAGTGCCGTGCACTCAGTGTAGGGCTGGCGGGAGGGGGAGGGGGGTGGGGTGGGGGGTGACTGGTGTTAATTTGGTGAAAGTGTGAACAGGCGCTAAATGAGTGTCATACTAATAAGACTCGCTTGTTTAAAAATTTGGATTAAGTAGACGGTTTTGGTTCTAATTGCTGATTAGCATAATTTGAATGTGCCTGGAGGTGCTAAAGCTAGACTTCTGCAGATTCTTGCAGCGTCCCAGCTCCTGTTAGCAGTCATCTCCTCAGAGCGGGAACTATCAGCTTGCTGAGGGCACAGCCACTGGAGGGAGGCAGTGTTCTGGCATTCACCCAGAGAGTGACGGGTGATGGGGAGTTCGATCCTGACCTCGGTCGCTGTCTGTGTGTGAAGTTTCCACATTTTCCCCATCACCCTGTGGGTTTCCTCCAGGTGCTCCAGTTTCCTCCCACGCTCCAATGTAAGTAAGTAAAGGGCCTGTCCCACTTACGTGACCTTGGCACGCAAATTACGCGACCTCGTGGTCGCATTGAGGCGCGCGGGCATCGAATGGCCGTTCCCACATAGAAGCACGGAGTGGTGTGTAGTTGTGTGCGACATCGCGCGGGGCTCTGAAATGTTTGTAGTGAACTAAATCTTCGCCACAACGGCCTGTCGTGGAACTGACGGCCAAAGTGGGACAGGCCGAAGACCCTGGCGCGACGCAATGTCTCACCTCCACCAGCAGCAGAAGCGGGCAAACAATCGCCAAACTCGGCCTGGGGCCCACGGCCGTTGTGATCCGGATCCGCCCCCACTTCTACTCCCAGAGCGGGGCCAAGAAAACTGAAGATAGACACAAAATGCTGGAGTAACTCAGCGGGACCGGCAGCATCTGTGGAGAGAAGCAATGGGTGACATTTCGGGACAAGACCCTTCTTTTCAGACTGAAGAAGAGTCTCGACCCGAAACATCACCCATTGCTTCTCTCCAGAGATGCTGCCGGTCCCACTGAGTTACTCCAGCTTTGTTTCCATCTTCAAATGACGTCACGCGCTCCAAACGGCTGTGCGTTCGCATGTAATCGCGCCCGACCTTCGCAGGACCAAGGACACGTAAGTGGGACAGGCCTTTAAGTAAGTAAGTTTATTGGCTAAGTAATCACATACAAGGAATTTGCCTTGGTGCTCAGCCCACAACTAACAACATGACATACAGTAACAGTTACGAATGACTCAGAAAATACTAAACATTAATAATAATAAAACATTAATGATAAAACATCATTGATCAAGCACGTGAACCAACAAAATACCAGATCAAAGGATGGAAGACTAACGTGTATCTATCCTTGAGTTGATGAAGATCTACTGTCCACAATAAACTCGGTTTGGAAGATCGGGTCCATGCCCTGACTTATGGGAGGACCATTCAAAATCCCGCTAACAGAAGGGAAGAGAATGTTCCCGAGTGTGGTGGTGCGCGCTTTATTCTGCACCTTCTGCCTGAGGGGAGCGCGGGGGGGGGAAGAAGGAATGACCGTGTACAGCCACCATGGGAAGGGGCACAGGCTTCTCCAAATGGTGGGGGGAGATGTCCTGTTGGTGGGGGAGAGAAGCCCATTCCTGCCCCCACACCCCTACAACAGTCAGGGCTGCCCATGGCCATTACATCGACTCCCATTCTCAACTACGTGAAAGCGCGCTCCACCAGACATCAGGAGCAGCTTCTTCCCCTCTGTTATCAGGCTTCAGAACGGCCCTTCCATAAGTTGGGGAACTGTCCGATCCACCTCTACCCCATTGGGGACGTTGGACTTTGTCTCTGGAACTGATGCGCTACAATGCTGGGAACTATATTCTGCACTCTGTATCTTCCCCTTTGCTCTACCTATTGTACTGGAGTTTGGCATCATTGTATTTCCGTATAGTATTAACTAACCTGATTTATAACATGCAACACAAAGCTTTTCACTGTTACCTCAGTACACGTAACAATAATAAACCTAAACCTAAAATAAATCGAAGATAGACACAGAGTGCTGGAGTAACTCAGCGGGTCAGGCAGCATCTGTGGAGAACATGGATAGGTGACGCTTCACAGAGTGCTGGAGTAACTCAGCGGGTCAGGCAGCATCTGTGGAGAACATGGATAGGTGACGTTTCATGTTTGAACTGGTTTTGAAACATCACCCATCCTTCTCCTCCAGAGATGCTGCCTGACCAGCTGAGTTACTCCAGCACTCTGTCCATTTTTGGTATAAACCAGCATCTGCAGTTCTTTGTTTCTACAGTAAACCTGAACAACACCAGTGCCTCAAGGCAGATCAAGTGGGCAAGTGGTGATTACTATAATGTGTTTCAGGCGAGTTCCTCAGAGAAAGACTGGAATAAATGTTGACAGAGCGTCCCATTAGTGGTGGCACAGCTGGAAGAGCAGCTACCTCACGGATACAGAGACCCGGTTTCGATCCTGACCTCGGGCACTGTCTTTGTGGAGTTTGCACGTGGAGTTTGCACGTCCCAAAGATGTGCGTGTTTTGTTAAATGGCCCTGTGTACATTGTCGGTTTGGGCAGTGCCTGTGGAGGTTCTTCCTCTGCTAACTCTGAGATGGGGACTTATGACCAAAGCAGTACAGTTGAGACTTCCTCTCTGCATTTACCCATTTTGCTAAGTTCTCACCACTGTCTGTGAATGTCACAATGTCTGTGCGTTGCCTGGTGCGTTGACGGTGATTTCTAATGCAGTTGTGTTCATCAGCCTATGAGTGTTTATTACCGACCACAATATAGACAATGAGGAGTCCTTTTGTCAAAACTCACACGATCGACTAATAATAAATAACAATGGGGCATTCACGATTTAAAACTTCCCGCGATGCAAACAAGTTTTTGTCTTATCCCCCCCCCCCCCCCCCCCCCCCACCCCCCCCCCCCCCCCCCCCCCCCCCCCCCCCCCCCCCCCCCCCCCCCACCATCCCACTAAACATGCAGAAGATTGTGATTTGTAAAACTTCCTCCACACATTATTTCAACTTTTACATGTCGTTTTGTGTTACCAAACCCGACACAGGAGACAAAGATTCTTGCATCAAAGCGTTCGAGCTTCCAATCATCCTTTCTAATTCATATTCTATCTTTGTCCATTAATCATTTTTAAAATTAGTGATCCATTGCTTCCACTCTGCCATCTGTACGCAGTGTTGTAACAAATATGACACCTTCTTGCATAATAAAATCTGACAACTATGAAGATGCATTTCTAAATAGCTTTCCATACTTAGTCTATGTGCATTTCCATAGCAGATGCTGTTGTTAGAATTTGAAAAAAGAGGAAGCCATTTCAGTCAAGTATTCCTTGTATATGTGTGTGAGTGAATATAGTCATCAAAATGGCCCCTTATTACACATTATGGTAAATACACTGTCAGCTTCTCAGCCATTATTAATTTCTTAAATTCCATGCCGCAAGAATTATTAACCTCTTTGCTTCTCCCCTCTGCTTCCTTTTTTGTGTTATTTCTGATTTCAGTTTTGTGGAACTGTAGGTTTGATTCAAAGTTATCAGCAGAACTGTGTTGCAGATTAGTGAGTGATGGGGGTGGGGTGAGCGTAAAGTGGTTTGGCCTCTCTACACTGATTAGCATCATTTAAAAAAGCATTCACTTGGCGGACGGTTCATCTCAAGGGACTCCGAGATGGGTGGCCTATCAGCTCTAAAGAGTCACCGTTAAAGATTTTGATTCGAGTTCAATATGCATGAAAAAGAGCTTAATAAGGACTGACGAATGTGGGCAGTTATGTCTCGATCCTTTCTTCCTGCCGTAAAATAATCTTCTAGCATTACTGTTCAAATAAACCTTTCAAGTGTACTAAAAGTTGAAAAGTGCACCTTTTTAACCATGTCATTCCTGCTTGCTGCGATTTCACACAAAATGAACTCAAGCTGGAGAACAGAGTTTATTTCATGTCATATTTAACATTTAGAAAACGGGCACTTGTGGAAATAGGGGACGGCAAGGGAAATAGTTTCTATAAAAATCCTCACTGGTCGAGGCAGTTCACAATTCAAAGCTTAAAACAAAACAGCTTAGGTTCCAAGCTGTTAGCCACATGATCTATGAGATGTAACATGCCAGATTAAAACCACACAGTTGCAACTCCTCTCACCTCCTGCTCATTGGCTTTGTCAGGGAAATATCCCTGGTTGTAACACACTCGGAGTGGAGGGAATATAGGATGAGGTAGGCTGACTGACTGATGGACATCGAGTCCAATATCGTGAACTCCACCCTGAACTCCCACTGATTATCTTCCAACATTAAACATTCACCCTGAATGTGCCTTTTTGATGACAGCTAATGTTTTTTGAAGATTAAAATAGTCCTCACACAGCCCTCAGCATTAAAGTCTTCCGCGTGAACAAAATTACAAGCAGATGTAACTCAAGTACCTGCAAATCATCTGCCAAGAACAATTTCTAAAGGGAGATTTCAGAATATGGGGAAGTCATTAGGATGCATTTTATTTTTGCAGTGAAGCAGATGGGGGAACTTTTTCATCTAAACCATGAATGGCAAATTAGTTTAATGGGACTATTGCATGTTTTTCTCAGTTTGAGTCCTGATCTACTGCTGGTGGATCAGTAGAACTGCTACTTGGAGAAGTTGCTGGAGACCTCTTTCCAAAGTTAGTCAACGATCCCCAGCTAGACAAACCATCTCACACGACTGACAGTAGAATGCAGTGGCACAATCATGATGCATCACCGCACCGTTTGGGGACGGCTCCATCCAAGAACCGCAAGAAATTGTAGAAGATTGTGGCTGCAGCCCAGTCCATCCCTCCGTTCCGTAGCCTCCACCTACACTTCACGCTGCCTGGCAAAGGACAGCAGCAGCATCAAGGACCAGTCTCACCCCACTCCACCCCCCCCTCCCCTCTCCCATCAAGCAAGAGGTACACAAGTGTGAAATCGCACACCTCCACATTCTGGGACATGTTTCACTATTCCGTAATGTTATTCCAGACACTAAGATCAGCACCAACTCTACTTTTTTCCAGTGTCTAAAGAAGAATCCTCACACGAAACGTCACCTGAAAATTCCCTCCACAAATGCTGCCTGACCCCAACACTCCTGGGCACCATGTTACAGGAAAGATGTTGTCAAGCTAGAAAGGGCACAGAGAAGATTTTTTCGAGGATGTTGCCAGGACTAGAAGGTCTGAGCTATGGGGAGAGGTCGAGTAGGCTGGGACATCGAAACAGAGAAAACAGAAAAATAGTTGCAGGAGTAGGCCATTTGGCCCTTCGAGCACGACCCACCATTCAATATGATCATGGCTGATCATCTAAAATCAGTACCCCGTTCCTGCTTTTTCCCCAATATCCCTTGATTCCATTAGCCCTAAGAGCTAAATCTAACTCTCTCTTGAAAACTTTATTCTCTGGAGCGCAGGAGGATGAGGGGTGATCGTTTGGAGGTGTATAAAATCATGAGAGGAATAGATCAGGTAGATGCACAGAGTCTCTGGCCCAGAGTAGATGAATCAAGGACCAGCGGGCATAGGTTCAAGGTGAAGGGGAAAAGATTTAATAGGAATCTGAGTGGTAACCTTTTTCGCACAAAGGGTGGTGGGTGTATGGAACAAGCTGCCAGAGGAGGTAGTTGAGGCCGGGACTATCCCAACTTTTAAGAAACAGATTCCTGTACATGGATAGGACAGGTTTGGAGGGATCTGGGCCAAACGCGGACAGGTGGAACTAGTGTAGCTGGGACATGTTGGCCGGTGTGGGCAAGTTGGGCCGAAGTTTCCACACTGTATCACTCTATGACTCTAGATTGGCTGGGCTTGAGAATGTTACACTCAAGAGTCCAGTATCTGCAGTGCCTTGTGTCTATGTTTTCCTTTGATGGAACTCCATGGCTTCCAGCGTTTGCTGATAGTATGGCAGGTTTTCAGTATCTGTCTTGTTTTTGTTTGGGTCAAGAGCTTTTGTTTTGTATCTATCCCTTCCCCTTAATATTGTCCAACCTATTCTTAAATAGATCTTTAGACCACTTTTAATTTTCATGAGATAGTTAGCATCATATTAATTGCTTGTGAAGGAAGTCTACATTATTTACCACTTTTGGGGAAAAGAAGCTCTCATCTGGTCTCACTCGAGAGCTGATCATTCTGTGTTGCTCTGTCATGATGTGATTGCAATTTAAAGGAGGAGAAATGGCTGGTGGAATAATTTCAGTGCAAATTATTTCCTCCATATATTATTCATTGTAAAAGGGAAGAAATTATCAACAGCCAACAAATAGGTGCTTTTGGTTTTTTTTATAAACATAACGGCATTCTCCCTGTTAAGACCCTTAACATATTTCCACATGTGGTTTATATACAACAGAATACAGTCCAGTTGCCTCATCAGGGCACAATGGGTCTCAATATGGTGTATTATGTATGGGCCTGCTTTGGTGAATATACAGGGGACAGATTCTGACAAACATCTACAAAACACACTGTCGGGCTGCATTACAACTCGGTTTAGGAACAGCTCTGCCCAACCCCACAAGAAATTGCAGAGAGTTGTAGATGTAGCCCAGTCATCACACAGACCACACTCACCATTGTAGATGTAGCCCAGTCCATCACACAGACCACACTCCCCACCATTGTAGATGTAGCCCAGTCCATCACACACACCACACTCCCCACCATTGCAGATATAGCCCAGTCCCACACACACCACACTCCCCACCATCGACTCCATCTGCACTTCACGCTGCCTCGGGAAAGCAGCCGACATAATCACTGACATTGTCACTGACTTGTCCCTGTCCCACCTCTGTCATTCCCTCTTCTCCCTGCTCCCCCAGAAGTCCAGCGCGCACCACCAGACTCCACAGCTCCCCACCCTTGTAGATGTAGCCCAGGCCCATCCATAACTGGGGTACCACGACTCCCCCACCATGGACTTTGTAGATGTAGCCCAGCTCCATCACCTGCACTCTGACCACACTGCCCCATCATTGACTCCATCTACACTATCACGCTGATCTCAGATCAGATTGGATAGCAAGAACAAAGCTTTTCAAAATAATCACAGACATAATAAACATTAAGCTAAAGACTAGGTCATTCTTTCTTCTTCCCCGCTGCCGCCTGACCGGCAGAAGGTACTCCAGAAGTCCTTTTTTTTGACACCTGCGTTCCGCATATTCCAGGTTGACTCCAGGAACAGCTTCTTGTCCCCTCACGTTATCAGGCTTCTGAATCTTCGTCCAATCCCTTCCATAAGCTGGGGTATTGTCCGCGTTTTAATTATTTTTCACCTCTATGTAGTTTTTGCAGACGTTGGACTTTGTGTGTGGAACCGATGCGTTACAATGCTGAGAACTATATCCTGCTCTCTGTATCTATCTTCCCCTTTACTCTACCTATTGTACTGGAGTTTGACCTAATCATATCTATGTATGGGATCTCAGATCAGATTGGATAGCATGCAGAACAAAGCTTTTCAATGTACCTCTGTACACAGTGACAATAATAAACATTGCTAAAGACTAGAGTTGGGGCAGATGGATAGAACTATCCACATTCCCCGGAGATGCTGCCTGACCCGCCGAGTTACTCCAGCACTTTGTGTCCTTTTTTTTGTAAACCAACACCTGCAGTTCCTTGTTTCCATATTCCAGGTTGAGTCCAGGGTCAGACTGGGTTTGGCCCCACCTTGTGCACTCGGACATCGCAGATATTCCAAAGTCACTCCGTTCTGGCCTTAGATCTTCGTCCAATCCTTGGCTACATCAGGAGGGGGAGAAAGTTGGGCGAAAGCGTTTCAGCGTAATCATTTAGTCTTCTCCACCTCCAGGATCATGAGATCAGCTTGTGCCAAACACACAGAGGCCCCACCTTCACTGTTTACTGATGTACCTTCACCTTCCACATGCCCCCATGCCTAAAGCCATGCACACAACAGATATCAATCAGCTGATACATCTGGAAAGGTTCTAAGTCTGGAAATCACCTGGAAATCGGGGGGGGGGGGGGGGGGGGGGGGGGGGGGGGAGAGAGAAATATATTTAAATATTCTCTCCTGACAGATAAGCAGCACTATTTTTTGAGTTATCAAATTAATTTATGTACTCATTTCAAACAGATTTAAATCCTTTTTTCTCAAATCTAAATCGGATCAGACAAAGCGATCAATATTAGTTTAGACAGAGACTGAGTCATGACTGTATCAGTCCAGTCCAGGACGTGTGGCCTCAGTGGGACATTGTTCAACAACATTCACTGTCCAACTCACTAAAGACAAACAGGCTCTCGGGAAAGATGTATGTGAGTTGTTGTATCTGTCACAGTCTTTAGCAGATGGAAGAGGAGTTAGGCAGTTATTGAACGAGGCAGAGAAGAGGTGAAGGGAATGGGGAGACAAATGAAGATCAAATCTACCCAGCAACAGTCACAGCACCTCTGGTTAAAAATACAGAGACTAGACTTTGGGAGCAGCCTTCCCTTGTCTTTGTGCCACAGATCAAGAGTCAAGGGTCACCAGTGTTTTATTGTCATATGTCCCAGTTAGAACAATGACATTCATACTTCAAAGTTTCACACTTTCAAGGTCACTTTATTGTTACATGTACCAATTAAGTGACAGTGAAATTCAAATTACTACTCGCAGCAGAACAACAGGATATGCAAACCTAATAAACTGTAAACAATATAAACATGGAAAAAGTTCAGTGTGTATACACACACATGCACATATATATGTACATGTGTGTATGTACACGCACGTACACACACATGCATATATACACACACACATATATATATACACACACAGATACACACACATATACATACATATATATATCAACACACACACATATATCAACATATACAGTATACACATATATATACATACATATATATATGCACGTATATAAAAAATCTCAGTGAGATACTCTGTCCAAAGTTACAGCATAACCAGTCTCCAATGTGCGGAGATATGTCAGGGTTTACTGGAGATTAGGCTCAAGCTACTCCGTACCTTCGGAAAGGCAAAAACGTGATTTAAAAGGAAAATCACAAACTAAATAAGGAGGAACTTTATTCCGAATGGTTTATAAACAAAGTGAGCGTGCTGCCTGTAGATGACATTAAAGCAGCAGGTTCTGTGGTTGGGGAACCAATGTATCAAAACATTATTTGACATCTTATTATCTTACGTGAAATCCAAAATGGAATAAGCAACAAAATGGCTGTTATGCTTTCCTTCAAAGAAGTACTTTCTTGAGAAATTACCTCCCATTGTAGTTGTCTTTGGCTGATCTGCTGCTGAAACGTATTTAAGATGCAATTGATGTTAATGGGTGTTCAATCATCATGTTATATTGACAACTGCATCGAAGCCGAATACAATTAATCATGAATAATTGATGGGAAATGTAACCGGCATTGTCACAGTAAATAAATTATATTATAAGGACTACTGGACTTGTTACTTACCGATTGCTAACGTCATGTTGGAGAAGAGATAGATGCAATGAGCTGCAGATGCTGGAGTAACTCAACGGGTCAGGCAGCATCAAACAACATTCATAGTTCTGCTCACATTGATAGGGTAAGCGTTGAAATCCTTGCCCTTTCTCACGTTACATCACTACAGCTGAAAGTGACCAGTTTCAGTGAGAATAATTCCGTCCAATTTTGGGACCAATCTAGCACCTGGATCATTCTAAAAGGCCCGTCACATTCCATGGTCCCCAAGACAGCAGAAGGTTCAAACAATCCTGAGACCTTCAACCTTGGAGAGAATTCTTCTTCTTCTCTTTCTTGCACAGCCTAAAGTTGAAGGACAACTTGTTCTATTTGATCTTATTTCATTGTGCACACCGGGTTGATTGCATTCGTTGAAACAGGGCGGACCACGTGAAGGTTGCAATCTCCCACCCCGGAGAGAATTCTCTTGTGTAGGAAGGAACTGCAGATGCTGGTTTACACCAAAGATAGACTGTAACTATGTCAGCGCCCTCTCTGTGGCGGCTATTACCATACCCTGAGTGCGCAAACAAAGAATATCACTGTGACGTGTCACGTGACAATAAAGTATTCAATTCAATAGACACCAAATGCTGGAGTAACACAGTGGGACAGGTTTGGAGGGATATGGACCAACTGTTAGCAGGTGGGACTAGTGTAGCTGGGATATACGATACAATACGATACGATACAATAGAACTTTATTTATGCCAGGAGGGAAATTGATCTGCCAACAGTCGTAAAAACACAAGTTACATGAAAGAGATGAGTGGAAAGGTTTGGAGATGTGCGAAGATTGGGAGGGGGGGGTGGAGTCAGTCTACCCCATGATTGAATGGGGAGGAGTTGTACAGTTTATGTGGAACGTAATTCATAATTCAGTACATGTTGGTCGGTGTGGGAAAGTTGGGTCGAAGGACCTGTTTCCACACTGTATCACTCTATGACTCTGTGACAGTGTAGGAATGGGCAGCGTTTCGGGTCGAGACCCTTCTTCAGATGTCTCTTGTTGCCCGCTGCCAGACTGGGGTGAAAGGAACGGGGAAATGTCCAAATGACCATGAGTCTCTCTCTCTCTCTCTCTCTCTCTCTCATGTGTAACTAAAGGACAGATGGTGGGAATAATAGCACTCACATTGGTGTGACGGAGACAGCCCCATTGATTGGTCTGCCCAAGGTAGGTTATTGGAACAGAGGTGCAGTGAACTATTCTGTCACCGCCTCCTATCATGCTGCCCACCGCGGCTGGATTGATGACAGTGTTAAGTGGAGGAATAGTGTATAAAAAGCTGGAAAATCTGCAGAAGAAACTCACGGAGCTCTTGTGAAACCAGATTTAATAGCCTGGCTTCAGAAATAGTTCCAATTAGACATAGAAATGTGACCCGCACAGACTTGCTTTAACGGCAGTGCATTCTGCTCAGTTGAGTTGTAAAATAAGTAGGAATTCAGGATTGTTTTGTCTGTTTTTAATTGATTCGACCCGATTTCAGTTTTTCCACTCATCCTGTTTCGAAAAATGAGTTCAGGTCAAATGTGGCAGAAACGGGATTGGATGATCCATGCCACATCTGCTTCATGAGTGTTGGTGTTGGTAGGTTATACAACATCATCTAACTCAGCTGTCAGCTCTTTGTCACTCACTGGGCTGATTCACACCTACACTTCCTGTTTATCCAATTAGTTGAAACCAGTTATAAGTTCAACTTAGGCATTGATTTGGACAACTAATTCAAATCAAAATCACTTCAAGCAAATCATTTTGGAATGAATATCACCTATTGCAGCGCGTTCCAGGCACCCACCACACTCTGTGTAAAAACATTTGCTCCGCACATATCCTTTAAACTTTCCCCCTCACACCTTAAATCCATGCCCTCTAGTCTTTGACATTTCCGCCCTGGGAACCCTGTTATTTTTAAGAGTGAATTTCACTGGTGTGGCACGGTGGTGCAGCAGTAGAGTTGCTGCCTTACAGCGCCATACGTTTGTACGTTCTCCCCGTGACCTGCGTGGGTTTTCTCCGAGATCTTCGGTTTCCTCCCACATTCCAAAGACGTACAGGTTTGTAGGTTAATTGGCTTGGTGTAAATGTAAATTGTCCAGTATAAAAATGGTCTAACTTCCAGTATAGTTCCTGGTGGACTCTTCGGAAAGTACAAGGTACATAGACCTGGGTTCGATCCTGACTACGGGTGCTGTCTGCACAGAGTTTGTACATTCTACCTGTGACCGTTTGGGTTTTCTCTGTATGTTCCGGTTTCCTCCCACATTCCAAAGATGTGTAAATCTTGCCCAGTGTGTTGGATGGAACTAGTGTATGGGTGAATTTTGGTCAGCATGGACTCGGTGGGCCAAAGATGTATCTCCACCCTGTGTCTCTAAACAAAACTAAACTAGAGAAGACTTGAGTGCTAGAGGTGGCAGGAAAGGTTGGACTGAACTGTCACAGGTCAGTCAGGTGGACAAGTGTATTGGGATAGATGCTGGAGGTAATCAAGGGCAGTCCAGGTGGGTCGGCAGAGAGGACAGGTAAGATGCTTGGGAGGGTTGAGTGTTTGGACAGAGTGCGGGAGCAGTTCTTCTGAAGGACCATAAAACGACAGAACAGATCAGAAAGACTTGAAAGGATTCAGATGGTGGATCAGCCACAGCTTTTAAGTGGCACCGTTAGATCCACTTCACCGAACATAAATCAGAAATGCAAAACCTGCCACTGTTTGCACACAATATATTCATTGCTGTTAATGGAATAATTTTAGTTGTAAATTCTTTATTGTACAGCTCAAGCATTTTGCCGTGTTTACAGCCTAAATCACACACAGTCACCTTCAGTGTAACATGTTGCATGACTTCTGTTATTTGTACAATGTGCCAAATTTCAGCAACTTAGAAATTAACGTATGAAGCACTGTGTTTTGGAAAATCCTTCATTCCAATTAAATGCAGGCAAGTAAATGTGCAACAGAAAATTATTAACATATCACTGTGAATTGCTGATAAGCTAATAAAATGTCATGGCAAACAGGTTCTGTACTCGACTGGAATTGACTGTACATCATTTCAAATGCAAGATTTTGCATAATGTTACTTTACAAATAGCTTTGCTTATCAGACCATCTGCTTAAGATAGACTGTTCTGCTGCAGAATAATATTTCTCAATATGAATTCATGGAATGCAAGGCTTTTGACAACTTCTTTCAACCACTCAGAGCATTCTTATTCAAGTTGGCAGCAAAATGTATTATCAGTTGAGTGGTAACTACACACTGCCCTCCTGTTAGAAGACAGCAGATGGGTAATAACAACTTCAAAGCACGCCATTTGCAAGTCTGAAAAAGAGATGGTGAGCATTTGACCTTGCCATCTTTACCAAGGGGCATTGACACTTGTAAAAGAAACTTCTCTGCCCCAGCGCTGTAGAGTTATATTGCACAAAGGCTTGGCTTTGTTGGCAATGCTACAGCTAAATATCTGTCCACTGTGGCAGTGAAACGGGTGGCTTAGATTTAGGGTTGTTATTAATATCATGTCCAGTTAAAAGCTTTGTTTTACTTGGTTTCACATCAGTTAATACGGGGAGAAGGCAGGAGAATGGGGTTGAGAGGGAAAGATAGATCAACAATGTTTGAATGGCGGAGTAGACTCGACGGGTCGAATGGCCTAATTCTGCTCCTTTGACATGAACGTACACTGTACATGAATGTAATCGGCAATTCAATACAAGAATACTATCGTTCAATAGGTTATATCAACGAGAGAGGTACAGAATTTATCAGCATTAGAGCATAACAGATCCAGAGACTAAGACCAATGTCCGCAATGGGGTGAAGGTGAATTGGCCAGTCCCCTAGCTTACAATGGGATAGTTTAGCAGCCTGACAACAGAGGGGAAGAATCTGTTCCTGAACAAGGGGTCACAGTTTAAGGATAAGGGGGAAATCTTTTAGGACTGAGATGAGGAAAACTTTTTTCACACAGAGAGTGGTGAATCTCTGGAATTCTCTGCCACAGAAGGTAGTTGAGGCCAGTTCAATGGCTATATTTAAGAGGGAGTTAGATGTGGCCCTTGTGGCTAAAGGGATCAGGGGGTATGGAGAGAAGGCAGGTACAGGATACTGAGTTGGATGATCAGCCATGATCATATTGAATGGCGGTGCAGGCTCGAAGGGCCGAATGGCCTACTCCTGCACCTATTGTCTATGTTTCTATGTTCCTGAGTCTGGTGGTGAGAGCTTTCGTATCTTCTGTATCTTTGCCCGATGGAGGTGGGGAGAAGAAGGAATGATAGGGGTGAGAGAGGTCTATGAATATGTTGACTTCATAGATACCTCATGCTATACCTGGAGTCTAGCACACAAACACACTCAGCCTAAATCAATACCATTACATTGTTTAATTTCCAGCAGAATAGAATGAACAAGATGGCCCAGACTTTGTTGTGAAGGTTCAGCTCTCTACAGACCAATCTGCCCACAATCATCAATCCCCAGGTCTCTTGAAATTAATCAAAATTCATGAATAATTTTAAATTAACCAGCATGAATATATTTAAGTAAAACCCGAAAAATGTCCAAGGACCAATCCCTCAACTGCATGTATTTTGTATCATTAACATTTAAGATCACGCTTCAGGCTTTCAAATACAATTATTTTTTATTGATCATTATGAGACTGCCTGTTATAGAATCATAGAGTATAGAAACAGGCCCTTCAGCCCATCTTGCCCACAATGTCCCAACATGTACTCGCTAGAATTTAGAAGATTGAGGGGGGGATCTTACAGAAACTTACAAAATTCTTAAGGGGTTGCACAGGCTAGATGCAGGAAGATTGTTCCCGATGTTGGGGAAGTCCAGAACAAGGGGTCACAGTTTAAGGATAAAGGGGAAATCTTTTAGGACTGAGATGAGAAAAACATTTTTTACACAGAGAGTGGTGAATCTCTGGAACTCTCTGCCACAGAAGGTAGTTGAGGCCAGTTCATTGGCTATATTTAAGAGGGAGTTAGATGTGGCCCTTGTGGCTAAAGGGATCAGGGGGTATGGAGAGAGGCAGGTACAGGATACTGAGTTGGATGATCAGCCATGATCATATTGAATGGCGATGCAGGCTCGAAGGGCCGAATGGCCTCTACTCCGGCACCTACCGATTTTCTATGTTTCTATGTTTCTATGTCCCATCCACATGAGCCCCACCTGCTTGCGTTTGGCTCATAGCCCTCTAAACCTGTCCTATCCATGTACCTGTATATTGTTTCTTAAACGTTGCAATAGTTATATAGGTCCACATTTTCAATTTCAAAATCCATGTGACGGCTTGTTGTCACACATTGTTGACTTATCGGGGCTGAGTCAGCGGGTTTTACGTGACTCAGCTGGTTAGGTTTGCCTGGCGTGTTGGCTCAGCAAATTTGATACAGCGGGTGGCATGTTGTGAGTGACTCAAAAACACCTCATCTGCAAAAGAACTAAAATAATCCATGATAGACACAAAATGCTGGAGTAACTCAGTGGGACAGGCAGCATCTCTGGAGAGAAGGAATGGGTGGCGTTTATGGTCGAGACCCTTTTACAGTCTGCAGGGTCATCAGACTCTGCTCCAACATCTGCAGTTCCTTCCTGCACATAAAAGCATCCATGTCTGAGTTAATTGATATGAACCATTCATAAATAAAATCAAAGCTCCCTCCCAAAATCCACCTATCACTTGCCTTTAATCCACCCCCACCTCTCTTCCAGCTTTCTCTCCTCTTCCACAATCAGTTTGTAGGAGGGTCGCAACCTGAAACGTCACCTATCCATGTTCTCAACAGATGCTGCCTGACCCACTGAGTTATGGTGCAGCAGCATCTATGGAGCGAAGGAAATAGGCAACGTTTCGGGCCGAAACCCTTCTGGAAATAGGCAACGTTTCGGGCCGAAACCCGGAAGGGTTTCGACCCGAAACGTTACCTATTTCCTTAGCTCCATAGATGCTGCTGCACCCGCTGAGTTACTCCAGCACTCTGTGAAACGTCACCTATCCATGTTCGCCACAGATGCTGCCTGACCCGCTGAGTTACTCCGGAACTCTACGCTTTGCTGTTAAATAAAATCAATTAATTCAGTTAAACAGTAGTTAACGCACCAATAATATTGCAATTTTCTTTGAAGTAATAATTGCAGACCATATTCCAGTCCCTTGATCTGGAAAATATAGTCAGAATAGACATCAAACTATTACTTTGTACACAGGCTCATAACTTCAACACAGAACCACACAAGTTAATTACCATAATGAGTCCCAGTTTACAAGTAATATTTGCTCCTTTAAGGCATAAAGAGGTCAATCACTATTTCCTTAGATATTGCTTAATAGCGACTGATACAAACATATTTAATTTTCTAACAGAGGCCTCTGGCTACCCACAAGTTTGTTGTGTTGCCTTAGGGGGGGTCACGCTACACAATTATTATAGCAACATCTGATCATAAGAAGTCCGACTGCAAATTCTGTTTTGTGTGATTGTTATCTTTGTGACTTCCTTTGCATAAATCTATTTAACTATTACAGTATAACAAATCATTACATTATGGAAAAGCAAAATTCCATGTTTTTAGTTTTGTTCTTTGGAAAACAAATGTTTTCGTTTCAAATGCATTGCTTCCTGTTTGTGCAGATACGAGATGACCAATGATTGCATTTTTAGTATATATATACTAGCCATTTCACCGCTGCATGAGATAACATTTAGGACACATTGTACTAAAATGTGCAGCACTCCCAAGTGCTGCGGTGAGGCAGGCCTGAGCTGCGGAGAAGTCGTGTTGGGCTGGGCCTTGGTAGTTGTGCTTCTTCACCAGGTTTTACAGCTCGATCTGAGGCATGAGCACATTCTGGGCACGTCCCACACATGCATGCGAATCAAAGGGCAGCACTTACAGCGTCAGAGTCCCGGGTTCGATCCTGACTACGGGTGCTGTCTGTACTGGTCAATGTAGACTCCACAATGCATGTCTAAAACTACAACTGATAGACTAAATTAAAGAAATGCCTGAGTCTTACTGCCATTTACCCAATTTGAACACCTGGGTATCAGTATCATCTGGTAAGCTAAACACCAAGTGCTGTAGGAACTCAGCGGGTCAGGCAGCATCTGTGAGGGGAATGGGCAGCGGTCTGAGTTGGGACCTCTCTTCAGGATGCAGCCTGACCCGCTGGTTTCCTTCAGCACTTTATGTTTTGCTCAAGGTTCCAGCATTTGTATTTCCTTGTGTCGCCAGCTCTCACCAGTACAAACAGTCAAAGGATCAAACATCTGGAGTAATTCAATGGGCCAGGCAGCATCTCTGGATAAAAGGAACAGCTGGCATTTCAGGTCGAGACCCTTCTTCAGACGGAGAGTAATGGGAAAGGGAATTGAGAAATACAGACAATGATATAGAACAAATGAATGAAAGATATGCAGAAATTAATGATGACCAGAGAAAGGTGGAGCCCACAATGGTTCATTGTTGGCTTTGGACTAAGTGAGAACGAGTTATACAGACAATGAAATTCAACGAGATGACAGTGAAAGTAGCACGTGACTAGGGGGGAGCAACAGGGAGCAAGGGTGACATGACATTAGAGAAAGCAAATTGGCCACTGCCCTTAGGAAATGGAATCTGCAATATATTGACCTACAAACTGAGCAAATTCAACCAAGAAACATAATTGTTACTAGGTTATAAACCAGTACCTTGGTGATAATTGTGATAAACAGGATGGAACAAACAGAGTGTATAAAAAAAGAAAGATTTTGCAAATAGACAATAGGTGCAGGAGTAAACCTATTTACTCCTAGAGGCAAAAACAGGAAAGCAGACTATTATCTAAATGGTGGCCGATTGGAAAATGGGGAGATGCAGCGAGACCTGGGTGTCATGGTACACCAGTCATTGAAGGTAGGCATGCAGGTGCAGCAGGCAGTAAAGAAAGCGAATGGTATGTTAGCTTTCATTGCAAAAGGATTTGAGTATAGGAGCAGAGAGGTTCTACTGCAGTTGTACAGGGTCTTGGTGAGACCACACCTGGAGTATTGCGTACAGTTTTGATCTCCAAATCTGAGGAAGGACATTATTGCCATAGAGGGAGTGCAGAGACGGTTCACCAGACTGATTCCTGGGATGTCAGGACTGTCTTATGAAGAAAGACTGGATAGACTTGGTTTATACTCTCTAGAATTTAGAAGATTGAGAGGGGATCTTATAGAAACTTACAAAATTCTTAAGGGGTTGGACAGGCTAGATGCAGGAAGATTGTTCCCGATGTTGGGGAAGTCCAGGACAAGGGGGTCACAGCTTAAGGATAAGGGGGAAATCCTTTAAAACCGAGATGAGAAGAACTTTTTTCACGCAGAGAGTGGTGAATCTCTGGAACTCTCTGCCACAGAGGGTAGTTGAGGCCAGTTCATTGGCTATATTTAAGAGGGAGTTAGATGTGGCCCTGGTGGCTAAGGGGATCAGGGGGTATGGAGAGAAGGCAGGTACGGGATACTGAGTTGGATGATCAGCCATGATCATATTGAATGGCGGTGCAGGCTCGAAGGGCCGAATGGCCTACTCCTGCACCTAATTTCTATGTTTCTATGTTTCTATGTAAACCATTCGGCCCTTTGAGCCAGCACCGCCATTCAATGTGATCATGGCTGGTCATCCACAATCAGTACCCCGTTCCTGCCTTCTCACCGTAAGCCTTGACTCCGCTATCTTTAAGAGCTCTATCTAACTCTCTCTTAAGCATCCAGAGAATTGGCTTCCATTCAGAGCAGAGAATTCCACAGATTCACAACATTCTGGGTGAAAACGTTTTTCCTCGTTCCAAATGGTCTGTCTCTTATTCTTAAACTGTTGCCCCCAGTTCTGGACTCCCCCAACATCTGGAACATGGTTCCTGCCTCTAGCGTGTCCAATCCCTTAATAATCTTATATGTTTCAATAAGATCCCCTCTCATTCTTCTAAATTCCAGAGTACACAAGCCCAGCCGCTCCATTCTCTCAGCATATGACTGTCCCGCCATCCCGGGAATTAACCTTGTAAACCTACGCTGCACTCCCTCAATAGCAAGAATGTCCTTCCTCAAATTTGGAGACCAAAACTGCACACAATACTCCAGGTGTGGTCTCACAATGGCCTGTACAACTGCAGAAGGACCTCTTTACTCCTATACATCTACCGGACCCACTGCATCCGGAGGGTCAAGGGCATCATTAGAGACAGCACACACCCTGGACACTGCCTCTTCACCCCCCCTGCCCTCAGGTAGACGATACAGGACACTGAGCGCCTGCACGACAAGACTAAAAAACAGCTTCTACCATAGAGCTGTGACACTACTGAACTCTATCCCCCTCCCACACTGATCCCCCCCCCTCTCTCTCACACACCCGCCCATACTCCTACCCCTCCCACACTGATCCCCCCCTACTCACACACCCGCCCATACTCCTACCCCCCCCACACTGATCCCCCCCCCTCTCTCTCACACACCCGCCCATACTCCTACCCCTCCCACACTGATTCCCCCCCTCTCTCTCACACACCCGCCCATACTCCTACCCCTCCCACACTGATTTCCCCCCCTCTCTCTCACACACCCGCCCATACTCCTACCCCTCCCACACTGATCCCCCCCCTCTCTCACACACACCCGCCCATACTCCTACCCCTCCCACACTGATCCCCCCCCCCTCTCTCTCACACACACCCGCCCATACTCCTACCCCTCCCACACTGATTCCCCCCCTCTCTCTCACACACCCGCCCATACTCCTATATGTTTATTTTTTTAATAGTTCTTTTTTAAACATATTTTTATACTCATATTCCTGTGCAGCTGGAGGACTGCTCCAACAAAATGTTGTTGTCTTATACAATGACAATAAAGATTATCATTATTATTATTACTTAACTCTTGTCATGAAGGCCAACATACCATTAGCTTTCTTCACTGCCTGCTGTACCTGCATGCTTACTTTCAGTGAGAACCACTGTTTATTATGTCAATGAAAGGGTGTGAGCACCTTGTATGCTTCAGGTGTTTCTTTATGGATCATGGATACGATAATGATAATATGATTGTGTCATTCCTAACTGTCATTGTATGTCATGTTGTCATTTGCGGGCAGAGCATCAAGGCAAATTCCTTGTATGTGAATACTTGGCCAATAAACGTTATTCATTCATTCATATATATATATATACACACATACATACATGCACACGCACAAATACGTACACACAAAAAATAAACAACAGTAGTGCAATAATAACAATTATAGTCTATTGTAGTTCAGAGCTTATTTGAGGTTGTAGTGTTTAATAGCCTGATGGCTGTAGGGAAGAAGCTGTTCCTGAACCAGGATGTTACAGTTTTCAGGCTCCTGTACCTTCTTCCCGGTTGCAGGAGTGAGATGGGAGTGTGGGCAGGGTGGTGTGGGTCTCTGATGATGCTGGCTGCCTTTTTGAGGCAGTGACTCCTGTAAATCCCTTCATTGGTGGGGAGGCCAGTACTGTGATGGACCTTCGATGGTGGGGAGGGAACAATATACATGAAAATTAAAGTGACAAGTGGAAAGGCCAGGATTGGGGATGTGCAAAGATTTGTGGAGGGGGATAATTCTACCCCACAACAGTAAAGAATGTGTCCTATAGCTCAGATTTTATCCTCTAGATAACATTGCCCATTGAAATCAAACTGACAGCTCAGATATTTGATATTTATTTATCTGAAGCTAACAGCCCCTTACAGAGGTCTGACCGTTTTAGTTTAGGTTAGTTCAGTTTAGAGATACAGCGTGGAAACTGGTCCTTCGGCCCAAAGGGTGGGTTTTCTCCGAGATCTTCAATTTCCTGCCATCGATCCCCGCACATTAACACCACTCTACACGTACTAGGGACAATTTACACTTATACCGAGCCATTTAACCCACAAACCTGTACGGAGAAAACCCTCGCAGTCACGGGGAGAACGTACAAACTCCATGCAGACTAGCACCCTTAGTCAGGATCGAACCCGGGTCCCTGGTGCTGTAACGCAGCAATTCTACCACAGCGCCACTGTGCCACCGTGCCATTTATGGACCAATTTTGCAAAAATAAAATAAATTGCCACTGATCACAAGCAGATGTTCCTAGACCTGCCCTGCAATAATCACAAAGGGCATTTAGCAGAGTGTAAATGGTAAGGTTAGTCGGCCAATCTGTGGGGACCAACACCAGTGGTTCAGATCAATTCTCAATTGCACGAGATCAGGTGAGTTCAAAGTCTAAGACTCCGTTACTGATAACCGGCCCGTTACACTATCCCGTTACTCCCTGCAGGCCCTTTTGTCAACACATTCACCATATTTACAACATCACACAATCTGCCAAAGCCTTGTCTCCATGTCATACATTCTTCAGCAGGAACAAACCCACGCAGGTAAACCGGCTGGAAGGAGATCAGTCAGTGGCTCTGACAAAGTGTCTATTGTCCACCGAGATTGAGGGCCGTTCCTGGGGTAGTTTATCAATCCTCCTGTCATCTTCTCCACTCTCTGCTGAGTGATCTTACTTTCGTTCCCGTAGCCTTGCTGAACTGACATGATGAACATAGCAGGGGTATCAGCTTGTGGAATAGACGACTAAGGGCCTGTCCCACTTGTCGACTGCCGGCATCATTGACTGACGTATCAAGTCACCGAGAAACCCGTGACGTGATGACGTGCGACGCGCGGTGTTTTTTCAAGTGTCGCCGCTGGATTTTAAAATGTTCAAAATCTTTTGGCGACCCTGATGTGACACCGGCAGTCACCGTAAAAATCGGCAAGTGGGACAGGCCCTTTAAGCAACCACTTCACTGTATTTCAAATTGAAACTATATAACTTCACCATTATCCATATACACTTTGCAAACTTGCACGGCAAAAATACAAAAACGAAAAGTTCCCTCAATAGCTGTGACTTCAATTGTCAGAAAGATGAGGTTTGACTTTGTGTTTAGTTTATTGTCACGTGTACCGAGGTACAATGAAAAGCTTTTGTTGCGCGCTAACCAGTCAGCGGAAAGACAATACATGATCTATAGTTATCAACGATAGACACAAATTGTTGCAGTAACTCAACGGGTCAGGCAGCATCTCTGGAGAAAAGGAATAGGTGACGTTTCCGGGTGAGAGAATATACTTCCATTTAAAACCAAAAGCTGGTTGGTTTCACAAGAGGTTAACACACGATTCTGCAGAGCATTCAGTCCAAGCTGATGAATGGAAAATCAGCTGCCCCCAATCATCATGGCGCAGTGGTGTTGAGGATGTTGCTGGCGTACAGCACTTTCAGCGCCAGAGAGGTGGGTTCGATCCCGTCTACGGGCGCTGTCTGTACGGAGTTTGCACGTTCTCCCCGTGGCCTGCGTGGGTTTTCTCCGAGATCTTCGGTTTCCTCCCACACTCCAAAGACGCGCGGGTCTGTAGGTTAATAGGTTTGGTATAAATGTAAATTGTCCCCCACAGGGCGATCGCTGGTCAGCACGGGCTCTGTTTGGTCGAAGGGCCTGTTTCCGTGCTGTATCTCTGAACAAAACTAAACGATACAAGCAGGACTCAGTCCTCTATAACTCCTCCATCCTTACTGTATCTCGGTACACGTGACTATAAACTAAACTAAACTCCTGAGATAGACACAAAATGCTGCAGTAACTCAGCGGGTCTGTCAGCATCCCTGGCAAAACAGAATGGGTGATGTTTCAGGTCGAGATCCTTCATTAGTCTCCGGAGATCCCTGTGCAAACACAAACCTTCACCTTAACCCTCCCCTCTAGTTATTCCCCGTTTGTTCAGCTCCATCACTGTACATCTCACCCTTGCCTTGGGCTGGTGATTTACAAATGGCCTCATCTGCCTGGGTAGCATTAGGGTTAGGGTTAGGGTTAGGGTAAAACAACATTTTTCCCCACTCTATCTGGGTGCATGCTGCAATAATAAACACATACCAATCAGCTGCAGACAGAAGGAACTGCAGATGCTGCAATCTTCAGCAGTGCTAGAGGAACTCAGCGGGTCAGGAAGTGTCTGCGGAAGGAATGGACAAACGACGTTTTGGGTCGGGACTGACGGCTGAGTCAGTTATCTTGGCCCCAAACTTGGAAATTCTCTTAGTTTAAATGCCATCCTTAAAATCCAACTCCTTGATTAAGGTGCTGCCGTTATATTTCTGTGTCAAATATTATTTGCTAAAATCCAGTTAAATGTGGTGGAATACAAGGTGTAACATCAAGCATCTGCAACTGATTGTTTCTACACACAAGTAGTCCTTGCCATAAGATGCTCACATCCATCTTGTAATACCTGCAGCAGATCAGGCAGCTTTGTGTTGGTCCTGTCTACTGCACTTACTCTCTTGGCAACTATCTACCCGATTAGACGATCGAGACAATGACTACTTAGGCTTAATGTGAGATTCAGCCGCTCCATATTTTATATATGTTTAATACCTGAAACTGAAAAATATCTTGGTTCTCAACAATAGTCCAAACAGCCTGAGAGTCACACAAATCAACCTAAAAATATGTCAAATTCCTTGAGTAAAAGCAAAATCATTAAAAGAATGGCGCAAGGTTGACATTGTCTCCCATTACTCACTGATAATGACTGGAACCTTCATTACCCCATTATTGGAAGTCTTTAAAGTGGCCAATTAGGTGCTCATTATATTGATGTGTTTATATGAATTTTGATTAATTTTTGGCCTGATCATCAACTTATCATTTGATGCATGTGTAACGGTTATGTCTGTGATAACGTTCAGCTCGGACCAGCTCCACACACTGCTTCCTTTCAGCCTTCCTCCTTGTCACAACACTCTGTTGAACTCATTACGTTCTGCATGCCTGTACCAAAGTGTGGCTCTTCAACACGCAGCATTCTTCACATTGCCTCTGCACTCGATGTCTTAGAGTCAGGCAGCACGGAAACACGCCCTTCGGCCCAACTGGTCCATACTGACCAAGACGCCCCATCTAAGCTAGTCTAATTTGCATGCATTGGCCCATATCCCTATAAACCTTTCCTTCCAATTTCTACAATCCCATTCCATATCCGCATCCACATCTACTCTTCTCCTGGTTTATTGCTGCTGTCAACTTTTATTCTGTTTTAACTCATCAATCCAATTATGTCCACAACTTTCCCAGTTCATTATCCAACCATAGATCAGTCTATCTCGAATCACTTCTGAATAATGACATTCACAATAATAAGGTCATAAGGTCATAAGTGATAGGAGTAGAATTCAGCCATTCGGCCCATCAAGTCTACTCCACCATTCAATCATGGCTGATCTATCTCTCCCTCCTAATCCCATTCTCCTGCCTTCTCCCCATAACCTCTGACACCCGTACTGATCAACAGTCTACCGGTCTCTGCCTTAAAAATATCCACTGACTTGTGGCCTCCACAGCCGTCCGTGGCAAAGAATCCCACAGATTCACCACCCTCTGACTAAAGAAACTTCTCCTCATCTCCTTCCTAAAAGAACATCCTTTAATTCTGATTAATGTTGAGATAGTGGTTGAAACTGACACAATTACGTTTAAAAGGGATTTTAACAGGTATAGGGATGGTAACAGAGTCCCAACTAGTGGTTGCCACTGGACAAGGTAGACAAAACATGCTGGAGAAACTCAGTGGGTGAGGCAGCATCTATGGAGAGAAGAAATTGGCAACGTTTCGGATCGAGACCCTTCTTCAGACTGATGTCGGGGAAATGTTCTTAAACATTTCGTCTCTGCAGTTGTTTCTTAAACACTAGTGGTTGCCAGTGCCACGTTAGATGTTCCTTAAAGATTACAGGGCAATTTTAGAATAAGAGCTCAGAACATTCCATTCCAAAATGGCCAGTGTCAGAATAAAAAATCCGATCTGACACTTGTTGACTAACAATTATCACACTTCTTTAGTTGGCGATATTCTCTTCTGTCACAAGAGCATGATAGGATGCTATATAAATACAAATCTTTCTTAAGAATGTAAAAGGACAAAATTCAGAGCTCAGCAGGACAGGCAGCATCTCTGGAGAAAAGGAACGGGTGACAAGATTTTTGCTACCTAAAATCCATCCATGTTACATTTCCTCATCAAGTTATGCAAGTTGTGATTTTAGAATTTCTCCCTGGTCCAACCACTAACAAGTTTATCGTTCTGGTGTCTGCTGCCGATTTCCGAGTGCCACATCTCTAGGCAAGAACACGGCACAATAATCACTGACAGCTCCACCATTATCCTAGTGCCAGACAAGCTACTAGTATTTCACCCTTGACAGATATACCAGCTTCCTGATAATATTCTGGTTTTAAATTTCCTGACAAATACACCAGCATCGAATCATCAGAGACATGCAGCACATTCTTATCAATCTCAGAATAGGTAGTAGCAATATTGCACCTCCTGTAAAATATATCAGTATCACAGCCATTGACAGGCACATTATTATGCAGTTTTCCAGGAAGGATAACAAAATCTGATTCCTGACAAGCAAAAACATTACAGCATCTCTCAATCAGTGTACCACTTGAGTACTCGGTTTCCCAGCCAATACTATATTTCCCAATCTGTTTCTACTGTTCCAGCATTATATCAGTATCACATACTCCAAGCAGTAGAAAGACATAGTGCAGTCAGGGGATATGGGGAGAAGGCAGGAACGGGGTACTGATTGGGGATGACCAGCCATGTTCACAGTGAATGGCGGTGCTGGCTCGAAGGGCCGAATGGCCTACTCCTGCACCTATTGTCTATTGTCTACAGTACAGCTGATAGAGCCATTGCCTCATAGAACAACAGTCCCAGGTACGATCCTGACCTTGGGTGCTGTCTGTATGGAGTTTGCACGTTCTCCCTGTGACGGCCTGGATTTCCTCCGGGTGCTCCGGTTTCCTCCCACATCCCAAAGACCTGCGCGTTTGTAGGTTAATTGGCCCTCTGTAAATTGCTCCTAGTATGTAGGGAGTGGATGAGAGAGTGGGATAACTAGTGCATCCATGCTGTATCTCTAAACCACCTAAGCAGTACATGAACCAAGATGAATATCACATCATCAACTCACATACAACTCCATAATCACATCTTCCAACATATGCCAACATTACATTGCCTGGATATAAGTTGTCTGAATTATCTATTTCATTGCCAGCAAATGTTACAACATTGTTTTAAAAGACCTTTTGTTATTGGCCAACAGAATGCCAGAGTACGTTTACCAAACAGTTGGTTAAATGGCATAAGATACTTACTACAGCATTTTACTTCTAAAAATGAAAGCAGTTTCAAAAAGTAGATTGTAGACAAAAGTGCTGGAGAAACTCAGCGGGTGCAGCAACATCTTTGGAGCGAAGGAAATAGGCAACGTTTCGGCCCAAAACCCTCCTTCGCTCCATAGATGCTGCTGCACCCACTGAGTTTCTCCAGCACTTTTGTCTACCGTTGATTTTCCAGCATCTGCAGTTCCTTCTTAAACAATTCAAAAAGTAGATGATCAGTTAACTGTTTTACTTGCTGAAATATTAAGATACCTTTACACTTCAGTTATGGTGAATGAGGGTGAAGTCAAGTTCCCAATAGCTGGTGGCTGCTGTTGATGGTCTCAGGTGCGTCCAATAACAGTAACGTTAGGTAAATGAAACAGGGCAGGTCTGGAGTAACTCCTTTATCATTAACGTAACAAGAGCTGACTGTGACTTCAGAAACTATTCCCCATTGAAATTAATCATTTTTTCAGGATCATTCATTGATTAGTTTATGAAACAAAAAGTTGTAAAAGTGGTTTCAGTAAAATGAATACTGACTGTACAAAGGATTAGGCATTGGTAAACAATTAGTACAGTCGGCTTATATCGGCAACCCTAATGTCAAATAGGAGTTCTTTGATTCCCTTTAATGCATAACTGCTTATTGTTTTTTTTTAATTATTCAGAACCATATTTAATTCTGTAAACAATTATGTTTTAGCAGTAAATAACAAACCAATGCACCATCACCAATATCAAATATTACCTCAGACATCAAATACATTTGTTACACAGAATTAGTGACCTTTGATTCATTTTGGTGCTTATTTTCTCTCGTGCAAAATACCTTTTTTTTTTGTTATTGTACAGGTTCTTTTTTATTGTTATTTTAATTTATCAACATATTTATACAGGTTTATCCAATTACCCCAAAAGGCCAGTCTAACGTGATCTCGTGGTCTCCAGATAATTAAAAGCAACATTGTTCACCAGGCAATCAGAACAGTAAAGGTAGAGCCACTATAAACGTTGGAACAGATTCTACTGAACCTGTAATGATGCAGCTAATTCTTGCACATATTCGAGTAGATAAACAGCATAACTATTCCACGGTTTAAAACATTGTAATTGTTCACCCTCAGATCCGGCCATTATCATTTCTAACAGTTTTACTTCAAATGATTGACCCTCTGTAGGTCACTTGCAAAGTGGAATCATTTTCAGGCTGAAAGCTGGAAGATCAGGAGTATTTGTTTCCCATTCAACACAAACGACAGCACTTGTTTTTGATTATCAAGAGGCCGAGAAAATCCACAATCCACACATGTACAAATTAAATTGGGTTAGATTTTGTTTCTTGTTCTAGCACAGGTGGAATGCTTTGTGAATGTGGCTTTACAGCTCTATTCTGGCAAAATACTCGTGTCAAGCAAGTGGGATCTATTGCAAGTCTGTGCTCTCAAACTTCGCCATTATGAAATGGAGTCAATTGTTTAAGTCCTTCTCTCCACAGATGCTGCCTGTCCCGCTGAGTTACTCCCGCATTTTGTGTCTGTCTTCGGTGTGAACCAGTTCCTTCCTACATATTTAATTATTTAAGCAGCTGGACTTCTTATATCTGCATTTAGAATCACTGATATAGAAACATAGAAACATAGAAAATAGGTGCAGGAGTAGGCCATTCGGCCCTTCGAGCCTGCACCGCCATTCAATATGATCATGGCTGATCATCCAACTCAGTAACCTGTTCCTGCCTTCTCTCCATACCCCCTGATCCCTTTAGCCACAAGGGACACATCTAACTCCCTCTTAAATATAGCCAATGAACTGGCCTCAACTACCTTCTGTGGCAGAGAATTCCACAGATTCACCACTCTCTGTGTAAAAAAGGTTTTCCTCATCTCGGTCCTAAAAGATTTCCCTCTTATCCTTAAACTATGACCCCTTGTTCTGGACTTCCCCAACATCGGGAACAATCTTCCTGCATCTAGCCTGTCCAACCCCTTAAGAATTTTGTTAGTATCTATAAGATCCCCCCTTAATCTTCTAAATTCTAGCGAGTACAAACCGAGTCCATCCAGTCTTTCTTCATAGGAAAGTCCTGACATCCCAGGAATCAGTCTGGTGAACCTTCTCTGCACTCCCTCTATGGCAAGAATGTCCTTCCTCAGATTAGGAGACCAAAACTGTACGCAAAACTCCAGGTGTGGTCTCACCAAGACCCTGTACAACTGCAGTAGAACCTCCCTGCTCCTATACTCAATGTGTACATTAATATATACCTGGCATCAACTAATGTAATTCTAAGGTCCCAAACTATGGCATTCTGAAATAGAGTCAATTATTTAAGCACCACGACTTCTTGTATCTCCATTTAAATTCACTGATATACACATTAATATATCTATCAACTTATCTTCATGATTTACAATCATATACCAACACTTCATGTTAACTTTTATGAATTAGATCTTAAACAGCATCATAGACAGAAATGAAAGCATTCACTGCACCATTGTCCGGAGCTGGAATGGTTTTGATCATCAAGCTTCATTGCTCAGTGTGTACATTTTTGGAAAACCGAGCTGTATATTCTGCTGTAGAAAATTTACAGATGTCTAAAGAAGGAATTGTATTTTGGGAATGTTTAAGAAAGAACTGCAGATGCTGGAAAAATAGGTAGACAAAAATGTTGGAGAAACTCAGCGGGTGAGGCAGCATCTATGGAACGAAGGAAATAGGAGACCCTGAAGAATCTCGACCCAAAACATCACCTATTCCTTCGCTCCATAGATGCTGCCTCCCCCGCTGAGTTTCACCAGCATTTTTGTCTACCTTGCATGTTGGGAATAATATCTTTAACGTGGATTTTCCATATTTTTAAGTATAAACAATATTGCTCAGAGTTCTTTCAGAAGCAGAATTTGCAACGTTTTTCACTGACCAACTTTCACAATACATTGAGATATTTACAGGCTGGGGGACTGCATCTCTTGCAGTGACATTCCATTCAAGTGCCTGTGTCAAAACTAGCAAGGAGCACAAACCAAAGATCCTACAGCGAGCAAGATAGATCACTCGAAGAAAAAGACGTAGTACGGTCATGGGCCGATCCATAACCGGCTTCCGTCTCCGCACCAAAGATCCCGTAGCGGAGCAAAGATACTAGTGCGGGAACGGAAGCCGGTTACGGAAACACCCTCGTAAAAATAAAAGTTCTTTGGTAAAAATCTTCTAATTTTCAGAATTATAATTTATTAACACAAACTGTTCCCCCGCAACGTTGATTAAACTGCGAGTCGGGTCGGGTCGGGTCGGGTTACTGAAATGGATGAACAAAAGGCCCACGTTCTGCTCCGTTGCATATTACACATCAGCCCATTGCATTTAGCAGGAGTGGTCTATCTTGCTCCACTATAGGATCTTTGGCACAAACAACACTCACTATTCAGCAAGAACCCAGTTCTCTAACACTCGTGTCACTTGAAGAAACTTGGCAGACAGACCCATTCAGGCTGATTTCAAGTGTGCTAAAATGGGATTGTAAAGTCGGCTAGTAAAACGCAAGTCTAGACCTTTATCTCGCTCAGATGCTCACAGGTTTTAAGTGCTGTAACAGGCTGATGCTACACACTGCCAGCTGCACTTGCATTCTACATTTTACACGGGTGACCTGGACTCAGCAACCTAGCCGGAGCAAAACCTCCACACATTTGGCAGTTTTGTAACTCGAGTTTAAATCTAGTGTCACTGAGCTCTGAAAGCACGGTACAATATCAGGGTGAACAAGTTTGGGAGAAAGTCTGTCTGTCTCTCCCTCTCCCTCCCCTTCAAATTCAAATGAAGATTTCTTAAAGACTAATTGCATTTATTTTTTCTTTATCACTCAAGCAATCAGAATGGTGGATTAAAAAATCTCTCCTCAGTTAGGAAGAGGAAATGACAGGCCAGTGAACATCTCAAACCCTTTAGACTATTGTCATCCATGTCTGGTGATGAAATCCTTCAAACATACACCTGACCAGAAATATCCCACTGTGGGTTTAACGTGAAATGGGTAAATGATAACAAATTGGCACCAGCCAAGCTCACCGATTGTGTCTGGCTGAGCGATCAGAGGGCAACTGTGCCAATCTTCATGCCAAGATTCCAGCCTCTGGTTCCCAGACCCTCACAGATCAATGATGATGGGTCATGGCTGGCAACCTGCAGCAGAACACAAGGAGGAGAAAACAAAGAGAAAAATATATCAAACTAATGTAACTAATTCAATAGTTCGGTCCAATGACAAGGAACAATTTCACCAATGAATATGCGTAGATTTATATTGAATTCATTATTTAATTGAGAAATGTCTCAGTTTTCACAAATATCAGAGCACGTAATCACAGGCTCATTTTCCAATGCAGGAACCAAAAAGGAAAAAAATTAATTACATGTGCACGTTTAAACCATGGCCTGTTGGCACTCGTCCCGTTTGTGCCAAAAGGGAGAATAAAGCTTCAACAAATCCCTGTTACCAGCCTCAAGAAGGGTCCCGACTTGAAACGTTGCCTGTCCATTCCCTCCACAGATGCTGCCTGACTTGCTGAGTTCCTCCAGCACTTTGTGGTTTGTTCAAAATGACAGCATCTGCAGTTCCTCGTGTTTTCCCGTCGGCACGAGATTCAAGATTCGTTCCAAGTTGATGTCAGAGTCTAATGGGCCTGTCCCACTTAGGCGACTACAGGTGACTACAGGCGACTACAGGCAACTACAGGCGACTACAGGTGACTACAGGCGACTACAGGCGACTAGAGGCGACTACAGGCAACTACAGGCGACTACAGGTGACTACAGGCGACTACAGGCAACTACAGGTGACTACAGGTGACTACAGGTGACTACAGGTGACTACAGGCAACTACAGGCGACTACAGGCGACTACAGGTGACTACAGGCAACTACAGGTGACTACAGGTGACTACAGGCAACTACAGGTGAGTACAGGTGACTACAGGTGACTACAGGTGACTACAGGCAACTACAGGCGACTACAGGCGACTACAGATGAGTACAGGCAACTACAGGTGACTACAGGTGACTACAGGTGACTACAGGTGAGTACAGGCAACTACAGGCAACTACAGGTGACTACAGGCGACTACAGGCGACTACAGGCAACTACAGATGACTACAGGCGACTACAGGCGACTACAGGCAACTACAGGTGACTACAGGTGACTACAGGTGACTACAGGCAACTACAGGTGACTACAGGCGACTACAGGCGACTACAGGCGACTACAGGCGACTACAGGCGACCACAGGCAACTACAGGGACTACAGGCAACTACAGGCAACTACAGGCGACTACAGGCGACTACAGGCAACTACAGGTGACTACAGGCAACTACAGGCAACTACAGATGACTACAGGCGACCACAGGCAACTACAGGCGACTGCCGAAAAATGTTCAACATGTTGAAATTTTTCGGCAACAGTGGCGACAATTTGAGTTGTCGTAGGCTGTTGTGGGTGCTGTTGTAGGATGTTGTAGGCTGTTGTGGGTGCTGTTGTGGGTGCTGTTGTGGGTGCTGTTGCAGGCTGTTGTGGGTGCTGTTGTAGGTTGCCATGGGTGCTGTTGTAGGTTGCCATGGGTGCTGTTGTAGGTTGCCATGGGTGCTGTCAAAGGCTGTCACCAGGTTAGTGTATGTTGTGCCAGTGCCGACTTCAGTGAATTCCATTGTCCTAGTCGCTGGCGGTCGTCTAAACAAATTGCTTAAGTGGGAGAGACCCTTAAGTGACCCACACTTCAGTGCAGCACCTTGGAGGGTCACTATTGTCAGTGATGCTGCCTTGGGGTGAAATGCCAAACTGACACCACACCTGCCTATGTTGCTGAAGTTAAACGATCCACTCACACAACGTCATCTCCTGGTGTACGGGCAGCTATTCGTAACTCAAACACAAACTGATTAAATGGTCATTCATTTCATTTACACTTTGGGGGCTCAAAGTGGAGTTGCTCATCGTTTAAGATTGTAAAGAGGCAGAATTACTTTACACTAACTCTCACTCCACAGATAAAGTTACGCAGTTGCCTGTTGGCTTTAGACAGTGACTTGGTTATTGGCCTCTCGTGTTCTTGGATCAGGAACTTATGGGGCAAGTGGCGTTTGGGGCAAGTATCTCTCCGCATCCTTGAACACCCGACGAAGACTGGAAAATTCAGTGCAATATTGAAGGAGTGCGGCTTGTCTTTAATCCTATCTTTAGGGAGGCGTGTCGGACTGAGCCCATGTTTGTACTTCCTATGTGGCAAAATAATCCTGTAGCCCACACAGGAGTGGCAGCATGGCACAGCTGGTTGAGCTGCTGCCCCACTGCCTCAACCCTCACTCTACCACACGTGTGAGGTGATCCAGCCCACGTGACCTGCTTTTGGGGTTTACCCAGCTCTTAAAGATAGCAGAATCAGGGGATATGGGGAGAAGGCAGGAACTGATTGGGGATGATCAGCCATGATTACATTGAATGGTGGTGCTGGCTCGAAGGGCCGAATGGCCTACTGCACCTGTTGTCTATTGTTCAAGAAGGAACTGCAGATGCTGGAAAATCAAAGGTAGACAAAAGTGCTGGAGAAACTCAGCGGGTGAGTTCCTTCCCTCATTCTTCTGAACTCCAGCGAGTACAGGCCCAGTGCTGAAAAATGCTCATCATATGTTAACCCACTTATTCCTGGGATCATTCTTGTAAACCTCCTCTGGACCTTCTCCAGAGCCAGCACATCCTTCCTCAGATATGGTGCCCAAAATTGCTCACAATCATGACACATCTCATGTTTGCCTTAAATGGTCTGCTCCCAAATATCTTTATCTATGCTTTATTTATTTTGAGGGTGACGTGCCAATCTTCCAATTCGAATCTCATAAACTAGAGCTCATCTAAAATCTTGTTTATTCCAGTCTAACCCAAGTCAAATTTCCTTCACAAATTTAACATTTTTATTCCCAAATTAAAATCCCTCATTGGGGTCACCCTTGCCCAACCAAAACGTTACCCATTCCTTCGATCAAGAGATGCTGCCTTCCCCATTGAGTTACTCCAGCATTTTGTGTCCATCTTCAGTGTAAACCAGCATCTGCAGCTCCCTCCAACACAACTCTATAAACTTCTCAACAAAAACTCCTACAAAGGTTTTGCATTCTTCCCAGTCATTATATCATTGATTATGCTGTGTTCATTTATTGTGTTCAATGATTGGGTGTGTATAGCTGCAGCAAGTAAGAATTCTGCTGTTTCCTTCCAGGTACTTGTAACAATTAAACACACTTGAATCTACGATCACCATTCCACCACAGAAGGCTATGGATTCAGCCACACTGCACCTGCCTGCTACATTGCCTTTCCATTCTCCCGCAAACGTTTTAATTAAACTCTCCTCCAAACTCGAGCTTTTACTCACCCATTCCAATGGTGGTCTCTTTGGCTCAACTTTAATTTAAGAACATAAGAACAGAAGGCGAAATGGAGTAGAAGCGAGCGAAGTGAACCTGTCCTTGCGCCAACATTCAATAAGATCATGGTTGATCTTGCCCCTACACTGACCCCCTATACTGTGATTCCTTTAACATCTACAGATTTACAGTTTCCAGTCTTGAGTCTATTCAGTGAATGAGCCTCCACATTCCAACACAGAATTCCAATGATCTGTTCTTCTGCAGCTGAAGACATTTCTTGCCATCTCCGAGTAGAATAGATGACACTTTTGTTGAGATTCTGACCCCGATAAGTGGAAAAATGAGCAGCCAACCATTTTGGGAGAAAAATTAAGAAGCAGAGGTTGTTTTTTTAATTGTGGCAGATTGAAGATAGTTTGAAGATTACAGAAATCCTAGCACCAATCACTGAAAGTAATTGGAGTTTTAGTTTATTGTCAAGTGTACCGAGGTACAGTGAAAAGCTTTTGTTTTAAGTATAACAGTATAGACTTTCTGTATGTAACAGTAATTACTATCTGTATGTATCACAACTCCCTGATATCTCCCTGATGCCTCTGCATATATTAGTATTATACTAGTATACGAGTAAATTCTAATAGATTCATCAAAGAGGCTTTTCCTTTCATAAATCCATGCAGACTTTGCCTAATCCGATTCCTATTTTCTAAATTATATAGTGGACCAAAGATCATGTTTCTGCTTTACATACACACTCACTCTCAGAGTTTTGTGTACGGGACATCCAAATCCATTTCACCACTTAAACACCAACATCTTTCAATCTGTCACTATTTAACAAATTGTGCTTGTTGATTTTTCTCTAAGAAGAGAATAACTTCACATTTCTCCACATGATGTTCCACCTGCTTCACCCAGCGCCCTGGATATCTTCCTGAAGCCTCTCCTTATTCCCCTCCCAATGCACACTCCCACCCAGCTCCCTGGATATCTTCCTGAAGCCTCTCCTTATTCCCCTCCCAAGGCACACTCCCACCCAGCTCCTTACCACCAGCTTCCCATTTGGTTCCTTATCATAACCGCTGATATGGATGGTGAATCGATAGAGTCCAGCACTGGCCCCAGCGAAACCTCATCCACAGTTTCCCAATCCAACAATAAATAGTTTATGCAAGCACTCTGTTTCCTGTCCATTAAACAAACCTCAATCCATGCCGATGAGCTCAACACGAGATCTGAAGAAGAGTCCTGATCCAAAATGTCACCCATCCTTTTTTCTCCAGAGATGCTGCCTGACCCGTTGAGTTGGTTCACTTATGTTCAGCGAATGACGGCACTGGGCCTGTACTCGCTGGAGTTTACAAGAATGAGGGGGAACTGCGTTGAAACGTACAGAATAATGAAAGGCCTGGATAGAGTGGATGTGGAGAGGATGTTTCCACTAGTGGGAGAGTCTAGGACTAGAGGTCACAGCCTCAGAATTAAAGGGTGTTCTTTTAGGAAGGAGATGAGGAGGAATCTCTTTAGTCGGAGGGTGGTGAATCTGTGGAATTCTTTGCCACAGAGGCTGTGGAGGCCAAGTCAATGGATATTTTTAAGGCAGAGATAGATAGATTCTTGATTAGTGCGGGTGTCAGAGGTTATGGGGAGAAGGCAGGAGAATGGGGTTGGGAGGGAGAGATAGACCAGCTATGACTGAATGGCGGAATAGACTTGATGGGCTGAATGGCCTAATTCTGTCCCTAGCACTAATGACCTTATGATCTTATCCCAGTGCTTTATGACTCTCCATGAGCTCAACATGTTGTTTAACAAGCTCTAGTCTGTAGCACTAAATCAGAAGCTCAAGTACATCCAGGTTCCTCCTCATCTATCCTGGTGGGTGCAACCGCAGAAGATTCTAGTAGATTAATCAAATGTGATTTTCTTTCATAAACCCACACAGACACTGCCTAATCCTTTCCCTGCATTCTAAATGCCCCATTATCACTTCCTTAACATATTGCCAAGTCACATCTGGGGAAATGTGCACACTTCTCTCTGCCACACTATAGGTAGAATGTGATTGCACTGGATGATGTGCAGAGGAGACTCACAGGGATGTTGCAGGGGGGGAGTGTTTCAGACACGAGGGGAGACTATAAAATCATGAGAGGAATAGATCGGTTAGACGCACAGAGTCTTTGGCCCATTGGCCCAGAGTAGGGGAATCGAGGACCAGAGGGTGGTGGGTGTATGGAACAAGCTGCCAGAGGAGGTAGTTAAGGCTGGGACTATCCCAACGTTTAAGAAACAGTTAGACAGGTACATGGACAGGACAGGTTTGGAGAGATATGGACCATACACAGGCAGGTGGGACTAGTATAGCTGGGACATGTTGCCCGGTGTGGACAAGTTGGGCTGAAGGGCCTGTTTCCACACTGTATCAGTCTATGACTCTATGACTCTAGATTGGCTGGGCTCGGTCCCCTTCGATGGAGGATGTTGAGGGACTGATAGGTGTTCAACATTACGTGGGGCGGGGATAGGGTAGACAGTGGGAAATGTTTACCCATAGCAGGGGTTTCTAAGGTTAGAAGATGTAGATAACGCCAGGGGGTTAGAGGTTCTGAAGAAGAACTTTCTGACCCAAATGCTCATTGGAATCTGGAATGTTTGATGGAAGAAACTAAACTCATAACCTTTAGGAAAGATCTCCACAAGCAGATGAATTGCTAACACATAGATGGCTGCAGACCAAGTGTTGTACTTGTAATAGTGTAGATAGGTACTTGCTGGTCAATTGATGTGGTGGGCCAAATATCCTGTTCCTGAGTTGAATTAATCTATAAGTTTATGAATGCAACAATTACTTTAGTTGGGCTAGTGATCTCCATATTCTCTCCCATGCTTTTCTTAAATAATGAAGCTACATTTTCTACCTGCCGTTCCGTAGAAATTGCTCTAGAATGTATTGAATTTTATAAACCCCGTCTCAATAGACAATAGACAATAGGCGCAGGAATGGGTCATTCAGCACTTCCAGCCAGCACCGCCATTCAATATGATCATGGCTGATCATCCACAATCAGTACCCCATTCCTGCCTTCTCCACATATCCCCTGAGCCCTATCTAACTCTCTCTTGAAAGCATCCAGAGAATTGGCCTTCACTGCCTTCTGAGACAAAGAATTCCACAGATTCACAACCCTCTGTGTGAAAAAGATTTTCCTCATCTCCGTTCCAAATGGCCGACCCCTTATTCTTAAACTAATGGCTCCTGGTTCTGGACTCCCTCAACATCGGGAACATGTTCCCTGTCTCTAGTGTGTCCAAACCCTTAATAATCTTATATGATTCAATAAGATCCCCTCTCATTCTTCTAAATTCCAGAGTACACAAATCCAGCCGCTCCATTCTATCAGCATATGACAGTCCCGCCATCCCGGGAATTAACCTTGTAAACCTACGCTGCTCTCCCTCAATATCAAGGATGTCCTTCCTCAAATTTGGAGGCCAAAACTGCACACAATACTCCAGGTGTGGTCTCACTAGGGTCCTGTTCAACTGCAGGAGGACCTCTTTGCTCCTATACTCAATTCCTCTTGTTATAAAGGCCAACATGCCATTCTCTTTCTTCACTGCCTGCTGTACCTGCATGCTTACTTTCAGTAACTGATGAACAAGGACCCCCAGATCTCGTTGTACTTCCCATTTTCCCAACTTGACACCGTTCAGATAATAATCTGCCTTCCTGTTCTTGCCACCAAAGTAGGTAACCTCACATTTATCCACATTAAACGACTTCTGCCATGCATCTGCCCACTCACCCAACCTGTCCAAGTCACCCTGCATCCTCATAGCATCCTCCTCACAGTTCACACTGCCACCCAGCTTTGTGTCATCTGCAAATTCATTAATGTTACTTTTAATCCCTTCATCTAAATCATTAATGTATATTGTAAAAAGCTGCAGTCCCAGCACCGAGCCTTGCGGTACCCCACTAGTTACTGTCTGCCATTCTGAAAATAACCTATTAATCCCTACTCTTTGTTTCCAGTCTGCCAATCAAATTTCTATCCATGTCAGTACCCTACCTCCAATACCATGTGCCCTAATTTTGCCTAAATTCCCTGCAGCTTATTCGATCCAGACCCATTGCCCCACTGCATCCAGTGAAGCATCTGTTCATCATCCATGAAGATAGACACAACTATCTGTCTTGCTCTCTGGGAGAAACACATTAACTTGGCCATCTTCTTTCAACATAAACACCGAGGATCTAACAGTCTGCATCTCATATTTCTAGATGACTCGCTCATTGTGCTCTGCTCTTGATCTTGCTTTCTTGAAGTCTGAAATTTACCTCTCCTCAAATTTACCAATCCTGTTGGCAACTGTAAATTGGTTGCTATGATCAAAAATTATCGATGTTGGCCATAAAGGTCAAATAATTTGTTGTAATTGTTTGTGTCCAATTAATTGTTCCTCTGAAGAGGATTGGAATATTTTCCTATATTAATAATACAGGTTGTTTTGCAGTTGTTAGCACTAGTTCTCTGATACAGGGCTGAGGAATCCCAACAGTGCAATGTTGCATAGACCTGAAAACATGAGAACAACTGCTCTGCCCCCTTCATTGCTGCCCAACTTCATGACATCTGCTTATTTATTTATGTGTGTGTGTGTGTGTATATATATGTATATTCAATGGTATATGGACACACTGATCTGTTCTATATTCATGCCTACTATATTCTGTTGTGCTGAAGCAAAGCAAGAATTTAATTGTCCTATCTGGGACACATGACAATAAACTCTCTTGAATCTTGAATCTTGACCAACTTATGACTCCACGTATCGCAGTGTCAACCAAAGTAGATTAGTTGCAGCTACCTCTGGAAATATACATCAACTGGCTAATCAAGGCTCATGTGTCAGGAACTGATGGCAAAATAAACCACAAGAACAACTCCTCTATATTTTATTCAAATTATACTATGCCAAGTTATATAATTTGGAAGTTTCCAGAAAGAGGCTAATTTCTAATTGAGTCAGTTAGACACAAAATGCTGGAGTAACTCAGCGGGACAGGCAGCATCTCTGGATAGAGCATCTCTGGATAGAAGGAATGGGTGACGTTTTGGGTCGAGACCTTTCTTCAGCCTGGGTCCATTATTACCCATTATTTTTATGGTTCTTTGGAAGTAAAGTTCAAGTACTATTCAATTTCCTCTTTACCAGGATAGTAAATAGTGTGTGTCAGATGAGTCTTTATTATGTCTCACTGGTCCAATAAGTGAGAAATCTGTAACAGCGTTTGCAAAGGTCTCCAGTTTAAACCCAGCAGGACAATACAGTGGAGTGATCAACTAATGAGAATGAGCTAAGGAAAATTTGTCAGGAATAATGGAAAACTGAGCACAACTAGTGCGCTAACAAAGGATAGAATCAATGTTTAAGAAAGAACTGCAGATGTTGGAAAATCAAAGGTAGGCAAAAATGCTGGAGAAACTCAGCGGGTGCGGCAGCATCTATGGAGCAAAGGAAATAGGTGACGTTTCGGGTCGAGACCGAAGGGTGCTCAAGGATAGAATCAAAGTCTAAATAAGGTCCTGAACAAAAACATTGGCTAGCCATTCCCTCCACAGATGCTGCCTGACCTGCTGAGTTCCTCCAGCACTTTGTGTTTTACTCAAATTCCAATTCCTTGTGTTTCCATCGGAGCAAGTAAGTTGTATTTGAATGAACTGGACAAGTGCAATTATTGGACGAGGTAAGAATGATGAAAGAAGGAAGGAGCTTTGCCCTGGAGAAAGGGATGGACATTCTCTCATTTAACTGTCTCCCAGCGTTGTATTTATGCCCTCACCTTTATCGGCCTGTAACCTGCCACGTTTTGTCCTGCTTGTCCCCTTTTCCAGCTTTCTTCTACCCTTCTATAAACAGTCTGATGAAGTCTCAACCCGAAACGCCACCACCTCTCCACAGTTCTCCACAGATGCTGCCTGACCCACTGAGTTACACCAGCACTCTGTGAAACGTCACCTATCCATGTTCTCCCCAGATGCTGCCTGACCCGCTGAGTTACTCCAGCACTCTGTGAAACATCACCTATCCATGTTCTCCACAGATGCTGCCTGACCCGCTGAGTTATGGTGCAGCAGCATCTATGGAGCTAAGGAAATAGGCAACGTTTCGGGCCGAACCTTCTGGAAATAGGCAACGTTTCGGGCCGAAACCCAGAAGGGTTTCGGCCCGAAACATTGCCTCACCTATCCTTAGATGTTCTGAGTTACTCCAGCACTCTGTGAAACGTCACCTATCCATGTTCTCCACAGATGCTGCCTGACCCGCTGAGTTACTCCAGCACTCTGTGAAACGTCACCTATCCATGTTCTCGACAGATGCTGCCTGACCCGCTGAGTTACTCCAGCACTCTGTGTCCTTGTGTTATTTTATTTTGTTGCATCACCTCCTGACTGCTAAGTTGTTTTGTTTCAGATAAAAGGACCGGCATTCAAGGCTGGGAACTCGTGTGTTGGATTCCAATTCTGTCCATTCCCAACCAATCTGTGGAGTTTGTGAAGCTGGACCTTCTCAGGCTCTACACTCCCTTTCTCCCAACCAGCCAAGAACCTAGAAAAGTGCATTACATCTTTAGACGTGAAGTTCAATTGACATCGAGGCAAGCTTGGAATGCCAGCCACGGACTTAACCGAGAAAATATCAGTGCGAGTGAGACCTTCAAGAGAATAAACCTATAATGGGTTTGGCTGCTGAGAAGAAAGGCATCTGAATCACAGGAGGTTCCATATAATCACACTGGGGATTACCAATCGCTAAACAGACTGAAATATATTTGACATTTCACAACTTCCTCTAAAGTGCCTTCCTTTTATACATTGTGTGGCTTCCAAGACAAATCTGAAAAGTCCACCATTAATAGTGAAATGTTATCCTGACAAAATTAACATTTCATATTAATTTCTAGGATGTTGTACATTTTGTCATATCAACACCCTGCACATATCAAACACTCTCACTTCTAATATAGATTAAGTGTATTCACTCTAAAGTTACAGTTGTTTCCATTTAAACTAATTCACAAGCCCTAAAGCATCACATTTTTCTGCACCCTATTGCCCGCATCTTGTTTAAATCAACGCCCAGTCATGGACAATTCTGTAGAGGGGATTGGTCTACAAGGACATGGATTAATATCCCGAAAACCACCCACCTTACAGGATCAAAGACATTTTTTTCTTTTCAATTGACCTCAAACTCCAAGTAGTCATTGGTCATTAAAGCGCATACTAGCCCATCGTATTCTCCACCCTGCACTCTTGAGAACAACAGGATTCAATAGCAACGGCGCCCCAGCTATAATCAGCTTGAAGATATGCATTCGTTAACCTTGTACACTTGGGCATATTTTATTTGCAGTGTAATTATCCTCTGAATATTCTGTGGCAATTAACAGCTGAGAGCTGGTATGTTTATCAAGTCAAGTTTATTATCATATGCACAAGTTGGGTGAAGGTACAGTACAATGAATAGTATTGCTAGCTCTTCACTGCCAAACATACCCAGGTAATTGGCACATTGTCCTCAACTAATAACATGTTATTTACAGTCATGCTTTCTAGGTTGTAATTCTTTTTTTTCTCCAAAAACACTATAATTGATCACATGGTGGAAATGTCAAATACCTTGATTATGATATTTGAGGCATTCAATATTACAGGGAAATCATCCCTTCTCACAAAGGTAAAAATATAAGGCAATGCTCATTGTGTTGTGACATTCATCTCCATTTTAAAGGCAGGCATGGCTATTATGTTAGCCGAGGTAAGGCACATACATTGAAGCAGAAGATAGACACGAAATTGCTGGAGTAACTCAGCGGGACCGGCAGCATCTCTGGAGAGAAGGAATTGGTGACGTTTCGGGTGGAGACCCTTCTTCAGACCTGAAACGTCACCTATTCCTTCTCTTCAGAGATGCTGCCTGTCCCGCTGAGTTACTCCAGTTTTTTTTATGTCTATCTTCAGTTTAAACCAGCATCTGCAGTTCGTTCCAACACAGATCTGGGTAGCTGGAAATTGCGCGTTTGTTCTAAATGCTGAACTCAACAGAAAAGATGAAGTAGATGATGACACGAATCTTCGCGACTTCTACCAGTGTCGTTTAGCCAATGGACTGACATGGATGCCGCTCGGAGAATTCTGAAGTCAATAGGCAGGCCAATAATTAATTGCGCATCTGAAGAAAGTCTGGATGTGAATGAAGTCTGCGATGCCATGTGGCCTTACCCTGGATGCTAAGTTTTGTACAGATGCATTATGTGGATTTTAGATATTGTAAAATAAATCTATCAAGACAATCTCTAGTAATCATCGAATGGCAGCCATGTTTTTTGTTGTTAATTTATGCTTTATTTCTCATCTGAAAATCTTTCAGGACTCGAGAAGCTGCTAACGAGAAGACAGCCGCTCCTCTACAGATACATATTTAAATTGTGAATGGCCAGCAACAAAGAGGACTCGGGTGTAATCCATGTGATAATTGGATTTCCTGAGCAAACTGTATTGTCACTTTGTGGAATAGCCTAGTTATTTTAAATACACCACTCTTTAAAACTCACACAAAGACATTGTGTTTGTTGTTATTGTTCAACGCGAGAGATGCCTGGTTGGTCTAAACACCAGTGATTAAATATAACCCTCCAAACCATTCCCAATATCAGCCAATTATAACCAAAGCGCGAAAATTATCGATAACGATTGCACTTCAAAAGGCAATTAATGGGTCGTTCAGAGTTTTTGTTGCAATTCTGTTGTAAAATTCCGAAGATTGCATAGATAAAAAGAAACCTCTCGATTGATTGAAGTATTCCACACAAAGCTGCCTGCTAAAACATTTACCTCCTGATATAAAGATGACAACGTCCAT